>NC_061115.1:85446347-85623167 GCF_002878395.1 Capsicum annuum | reverse complement strand
TAAGTGAAGGATTCATGATATGCCCTTACGTTCCAATGACTTCTATGTTGATAATGTGCCTTGTAAATGTTGTTGGAATACTCATGAACTATTCTTATGAGATTATGCTATGTTTAATTGCAAATCCTACTTATGAACAAGATGTATGATAACCATGCAATCCATATGAAGTTCCATGCTATTGGTATGTGTTGCCAATATAATTATGCAATGAACATGATATTAAGATTGTGCAAGTACTTTCATGTGATATGAAATACTTTCCATGCAATACATTATTGATAACCATGATTAGTATAAGATCTCTACTTATGATATTATAAATTATGGACTCTACGTTTATGATCAAGTTAGTCATGTGTGTCAGTTTCCTTCCATTGAGTCCTGGGGGTACTTGTCCCCGAAAACTATAGTTGTGTGCCTAGAGCCATGTCATGTTTCACGATATCCGAACTCAAGCTATGATTCCATAGACTTCAGTCAGTCATGTGACTCAGGAAAACCTCATGATCTTAGTCAATTATCAGATATTAGTAACATTTTGCCAGTCAACGAAATTCAGTAAGATTAAGTCATGCACAGTCAGTTATTCATGTCCAGTCCCTCCATATTGGAGTAGACGTTAGCGCTGAGTAAACTCAAGGATGGAAACTCACCCGCCAGTTCAAAGTGTGATTCTTAGTAGTCATCCTTGTGTTTCAGAACTACATAGCCAGCATAGGTTGAGACATCTTAACCCGTCAGATTAGCATTAATGAGGTGGCTTAACTCGTCAGTTTAGGGTTCCCATCGTTCTCATTGAGTACCCTCCAGATAAGGGTCACTCACAGGCTGTCTTTACCTATGGCACGGTATTAACACCCCTCCAGTCAGGGCAGAGATTGGACCCCAGCTTAGCCATAACGGCATACTTGGGACATGTTGGTTAAAGACTACTTCCCATAGTTTCAGTATCAGTCTCAATAAAAGAACTCAGGGCGTTCTTCAGATTTCAGTATATACAGGACTGTCAGATACAGTCGTCCATGTTATCAGTTTCAGTATCATTCATGACAGTTATCAGTATACCATGTATTAGCTTATTGGTCATGCTATCATGTATTCACGATCCCAGTTTCTATATATATGTGTTTGCACCCCCACATTCATATTAGTTAGTCAGTGTTGTTTATACATGAAACCCTTTATGTTTAGCCTACCTTCCTCGTACACTCAGTACTCCAGTTGTACTGACACATTTGTGCTATGGTGCTTTCTTTTCATATTACACTATAGGTTCCGAGACATGAGCTCTAGCCCAGCAGTAGCGGTAGCATTCCAGTCACATAGACACAGTGAGTCCTCATTGATTCGAGGAAAATATGATTTAATTCATTTATTTATTTCTTCAGTTCAGTTTTATAGAGTTAGTTGGAGACATGTTCCTTCAACTCCTTATTCAGATAGTTTAGAGGCTTTCAGATTTACATTCAGATTTAGTCATTTTGGGTATTTTCACCCACATGATTGTATTCAGTTGAACCTTATGGCCTTACAGTTCTATGTATTCCATATTATTATATCATGATTTACAGTATACAGGTACAAATATCAGTCATGGGTTAGCTTGTGGTCCCTCGGGGTCATAAGCACTGTGTAGCATTCTGGTTTAGTGAATCGGGGTGTTACAATATAGATCAGCTGTTGCAGAAGATATATTAATTTTTGTATAAGTTAGTTGTGTTAACATGTAATTGAACTGACGATAAATTATTATTATATGATATGATTTCAATGCCTTCTACTTTTTTTATAGGTTTTGCATCCTTGGATCGTGCCTACTGAGCAGGAGTTGGGGATGACTTTTTTTATTACTCTAGGTCTTATTGATACAACAGCAGACCTAGTGGTGGAGTTAATAAAGAAGGAATTGGATGGAGCAACAACCATAAGAAGAGAAGTTAGGCAAGGTCAGCCTAATGTTGAAGCTTTTCATGACCAACCTACTGCAACAGATCCGCGTGCTTTTTCTGGGGTGTTACTGGCGGAGTTATTAATGATGTAGGTAACCATCCTGATATTGTTGCTATTGCCAGTCGTGATTATGAGAATGTTGGTTCTTAGGAAAATATAAATACTTTTGGAAAAACCCTTTGCACAGGTCCCTCTCACCCTTACACCTATCCCTCCCACCCTTACATTGTTTTTTCTCAGCCCTCTTCACCCACATGTTCTCATTGAAAATACAAAGTATGCAAGGACAGAGAGGATAAAATCCTTGAAAAACTAGAGACTATTACTGAAGCTGCCAAGGAGTTAAAATCCTAGAGGGGTGTCATACCATCCAAGAAGGTGAGGGAGCCATACACCCCTACAAAAGTAGTTAGGAGAAAGAGAAGAAACATTAGACAAATACCCTCTATCCTGAAAACCAAAAAAATTGCAACTCCTCCCGCTCCAAGAGTTTTTAAAGTTCAGGGGAAGCTGAATAAAGTGGACATATACACGGCACCTGGCGACGATGATAAGAAGGAACTACAAAATATCATGACTTACAAGATGATGGTTCCATAAAATTACACTATGCATTTATTTGTCGCCCAAGACTTCACGAGTATGACAAAAATCTGTGAGTGGTATGTGGACAATGTAAGTTTACTTTTGCTAACCTAGACTTCCTATCTACTCCATAAAGAAGAAGCTACACAACAAATATGTAATCTGTTGCAACAGTTGGGTATTCTATTGCAACATAATACACATCTATTGCATAAGTTGCGTTAGCTGAGTAATCTGTGAACTGATTTAGAGAACCCTCTGCAACAGAATCTTTTCACTGGGTTTTTATTCTTTATAATTACTAACCTATTTAAAAAATTATCTTCTTATACCATAATATGTTGATGAAAGTCTCTGCCTCATGAGGGGCAGACAATTAGTGTACCCGAAAGCTTATGATGTTGCTGATAGGATAATGGACCTCAACTTCTACAATAATTTTAAGATTAGGTATGATAAGAACATCCACCTTCAAAAAAATAAAACCAATGCCGCATGCGGGCAGTACTCTCTTGCATACATCGAGTGTTTGCTAATCGGCATAGAAATAGCCGGTATGTATAATGTCGTTGTGGAAAAGATGAAAGAGGTCTGTGCTTATGGGTTACTAACTAAATGATTGGAGCCCATGTATAAAGAAGAATATGTACAAAGACAGAGACGAAAATGATAACAGTTTTTTATTTCAAGCCACTTCACTTCACTTTACATACATGTAGTGGAAATTTTTATGTCTAACGAAAGTTGAATTTTTATAATGTAATAGATTGTCTATCTATTGTAACAGATATCATACCTGTTGTGGCAGATTGATTATCTATTGCAATAGGTTAGTCATCTACTGCATTATGCAGATGTATTTGTCTGTCTGTCACAACAGATATACAATTTGTTGTAATATATAATCTATCTGTTGCAACTGATGGATAATCTATTGGAACAAATCAAAAAATAGGAAGACCTGTTATATAATTTTGAGTAGATGACCTACATGTTGCAACATATGTCTAAACCTTTTTGATAAGATATGTCGTTTATTCAAGTAGATGTATTATCTGTTGTGATATTTGAATCTAGTATTTCATTTCAATTAATAAGTTCAAAACTAAGGATAAAATTATATTCATAGACAACATAAAATAAATTGAAGACTTCAAAAATTATATGAAATAACTCAACAAATAAGTGAAATGTAAAATAATTATTATGGGTACAAATGATCTACTTTATAAGTAAATCAACAATTTAACCAAAGAGGATAGGTTATTACATTGACAAACTCAAGCTATAAAGATCTACTCAATATGGACAAGTTGTTCTTCATCCGGTGCTACAAAATTCGACTTTGGTCGTCGTGGATCTTTAATGTCGCTTGCATATAATTTCTGAGCTTTCGCTTCTCCATATCTCTATAAAAGGGCAACATATCTTTTGCAGAGTAATCTAAAATCAAGTCCATCATTTGGTACTTATAATCCATCGCTCAAATACTCGACGTAAGCGGCAACAAAAAAACCACAATCCCTGCATTTTAAAAAAATAGGTAATCCATATCTTGTAGTTCATGTAAGCATTGTGAAATTTATGAAATGAAACTAAATCATGACACTTATACTTATAGGTTACCAATGGTTTATTAAGAAATTCCTTCAACATATTAGATATCAAATGGATTATCTATTTTATCCCGATATGCTTCAATCGTCACCAATCAGTACGAACCTTTTGGTCCAAACAATCACTCATATCAAGGAAAGTAGGAAATATTTTATCTAGCTTTTATATCTCAGACGACATCCCAGAATATCTTCTTTGCGACATTGAGTCATAAACTCGGGTGCGCCTCTCTTTTAGAACGACGACAGCCAACACCCAATGGAATTCATCACGACAATTGATTGGGATATACACTTTGTTGATCAAATGCCAAGCTAAGCCAACTAGAATGCTAAAACCTTTGATGATGTTGATTAAGAATTCCTCATTTTGGGAAACTTTCGGTTGTTGTTGAGAATACCTATCATAGGCATTATTGATGTAAACTTTGTACAAATAATTCCCTGTCATATATTTGTATTGTTCTCGTATTTGTAACTTGGCCATCTTTTGGAGGTAGAAAAAAATTGACATCGATGTGCTGCATATATTATCAAACATTTCAGATTACGTGATGAAAAAATTTATACACAGATGTAATTAAATAAAGTATTAATTAATAGTAATATGTATGGCATTTAAACCTCATCATTCCAGCAAGTTTGGGGTTGTGACATCAAATTGAACCAATTCTTCATTCTTGGATGTGCAACAACAAAGTCAAACATATACAAACCAAGACTTGATTTGTTCACTTTGTAGTGTTCATCATTTTATTTCCCACATGATGATTTATATGTGTTAATGTCATGTTTATACAACAAGAATTGTATAAATCAATATCTTTAAAATTGATTTATGTACCTTCCGGCATGATACTTTAACAGCTATTTGATAATCCATTTTGAATAGTCGTTGATCAAATTTGTTAGTTTTTTTGGAGTCTCATTCGAGATGTTGAACCCTTCAAATGGGTAATTCTTCTGTTCTCTCAAACTGACAGGCTCGATTTTTTCTTATTCTTTAGAAGCAGTTGATGGATTATCAACTATGATATTATGCTCTTCAGTAGTAGCTTCTACTATGACATCAACCTGGAAAGCCAGAATTACCAATGCTAATTATAGATATACAATAGATTGTCTATCTGTTGCAATAAATAAGTCTTACATTGCAACGACAAGCTTGAATACCAAATTAGCAAACTGGAGCCAAGCTTAAAAATTATCGGAATTCACATACTACAGCAAGCCTCAGATTTTCTCCAAGAAATGTTGAAAGTATACTAAGGCTAGAAAACACAATCAATTAATCCATATTGCTAAGGAACTCTATACCAAATTCAAAGAGGGTAATGACAAGCTTGAATATCAAACCAACAAGCTGGAGGCAAGCTTGAAAATTATTGGAATTCACATACTATAGCAAGCCTATGATCTTATCTAAGAAATATTGAAAGCTTTCCAAGGCTAGAGAACACAATCAATTAATCCATATTGCTAAGGAAATAATGACACTAAATTTGTCTTTCAAACTTGTTTGTGGTTCTGATCAGGTCAATAGCAGTGGACCTAATCGGAACCACAAACAATAAGGCATGGTTTGCAATTTAAAATTCAAAAATTGCAGCCTTCTCTTTGATTCTTTATTTTAACTGCAGCTGTTATTGGCACAAGTTTTCTAGACTTACTGTACATCATTTCGACCCTCGATGCTCGTGAGGCTGCTTTCTTGGTATTCTACTATTTTCTATCTAGGTGATAATCCCAACCACGCTACCTAGAAGCTCCCTATCAAAGTGTCCATCTGTACTATTTTTTTTCTAGAGAAACAACACATGGATTTTTCATTACCGAATACACTTTTATATTTGTACATGATTTAGATTTCTCATGTTTTAAGTCAATTTCATCGGTTAGATTTTCTAGAAGTTCCTTTCTACCCTATGTCTCCTCTTTTATTAGCTTTCAGATGATATAGTCTTTTATCAACTCCTCTTTTCCTCACAGGCATTCTCCTTCGGCTCCTTCTAGTGTATAATCATCTTCTCGAATAACCCTTTCATATAAATTTAGGCAGGGGAATTTCCATTGTTTTTTATTCTTGTTTGATATAGTGCGAGGCTTCGAAGGCCTTCTCAAAGTCCAATGCACACTTAAAGTTAAGTCCACTCACTATTGGATCTCTACAATGACACCAAATATTGATTCTTTTTCAAAACTTGACACGTATAAACATGAGTAACAACCATTAGTAATTCATAATAGGGTACGGCACCATCATCATGGGTCCTCAGCCTTATCAATTCGAACCCATCAAACTTAACTATACAATGCAGGATCTTGTTTGAATGACTAGTGCCTAATCGATTAAAAATGCATTCACAAAAATATTGTACTTTGTGTATGTTGTCCCAATGACCTTATCAGTAATACTTAACTCTCTCACATGATAGTGGATCCATACATTTGTAGGCACTTTATTATTCCCAGCCCATCTATGACTTAAATTGAATAAATAGATGACTAACAAGTTACAACAGATATCAAATTTGTTTAAATTATCAAATAATTACAGAAATCTGTTATGACAACTGATCAATCTAGTGCAACATATGACATATCTATTGGAAAAATAAAAAAAATATATTCATCTGTTGCAACAGATTATCAATCTGTTGTAAGGTATCTAACAGATGAAATATATTTTGCAACAAATTACCCATCTGTTAGCTTTATTTTAAAGTAATTTTCTTTTTTTTTTTGAAATACAATAAAAGATAAAATGATGTATTTAGATCTGTTCTTTAATTTACATATTTGAAAAGTCACCAGTTTTATTTAATTAAGGAACGAACAGACGTGGATTTTTGACTAACCGCTTTGAATTTAATAATTTATAAATAGGTTCCTCCTTACTTGTTCACTCTACTACACTTACAAATATGGTTGATCCAAATTCGTACAAGAAGATTCATATCGATTCCTTGTGGGAATTTCAAAGACAGATTAATGAACTCTAGAGGGATTTGACCGACTTCAGAGCAAGGCTGAGGAGGGCCCTGCTGCTGCCGGATGAAAATTAGCTGGTTGGAAATAATAGTAATACTAATACTAATATTGATAATAATAGTAGTAGTAATAATAATTAGGTTATGTTTTTTCTTTTAGCGAATGTATTTTCCTTTTTTATATCGGATCTATGTAAAGGATTCAAAAATCTATGTTTGGTGGTCGAATTTGAATTTTTTATTTTTATTTAATATTTAATTAGCATTATATTTATTCCTTATTCTCAACATGTCGACGGTTATTAGTAGAGATTAAGCATTTGTGGCAATAGAGGTTAATCTGATGCGACAGATGGATCATATATTACAACAGGAGGTTATTAATTAAATATGGTTATTGTTGTTATTGAGAGGGTGAAAAGTCACGACTTTCTGGTTATTTAATAGGAAAAATAGTTCATAAATAAATAATAAGCACAATTTATAACCGTAAAAGAACAATTATTTAATTTTAATAACTGATAATAACTTTTCACCATTTTTAAATTTGTTTTAAAAATTATTTATTTATTATATTATAAAAAATTCATAATATTAGATTAATTAACTTATATGATAATTGTTTAGAAAAAGGTGAACAATCGTTACTTTTTGCCTAAAACACATTCATCAATGTTGCTGATGCATCAAATTCCCTATCTGTTGCGACTGATGTATCAAATGTTAGAAGAAATCAAAAAAGCTATTAAAACAGTTGGTTGATTTATTGCAACAGATGGTAATCTGTTGCAATAGATGGTTTATCTGATGCAATAGATATACAATCTATTGCCAGAACTTAATAAAAATAATTATTATTTTATTTAAAAAAATGGTTATTGAAAACGTGTCTTCAATTTTTGAATTGAGAAAAAGGTTATTTAATAATAATAAGCTGAAAAGTCATGACTTGTCACAATAATAAAAGACTCACCAGCTTGATTTAATTAAGTCATTTCTTTTCACAGAAAATAATAAGGAAATAAATGATAAACAACATTTATAATCGTAAAAAAATGGTTATTTAATTTGAATAATTAATGTTAATATTAAATAGGTGCCATTTCTTTTCACAGAAAATATTTTTGTTTTTAAATCTGTTTTTTAATTTATATAAGAAAAAAGTCAGAAAATTTGGATTAGTGATATGATGATATTTTTTTAAAAGATAGATTATATGTTAAAACAGATAGATTATCTGATGCAACAGATTTTCTATTTGTTGTAACAGATGATATATCTATTGTCACAGATGAGTTATCTGATGCAACAGATATAGAATCGATTGTCACAACTCAATAAAAATGGTTCTTGAAAAGAACTAATTAATAATAATAAGCTGAAAAGTTATGACTTATCACAATATTTCTTAATTTAATTAAGTCATAACTTTTCACAATAATAAAAAATTTAATTAATAAATGGAGGTGAACAGTCGCGCCTTTTGCCTATCTCATTCAAATTCAATCTTCTATAAATAGGTCCCTCCTTACTCAATCATTCATTCAACTACACTCTATTTATTTCTTACATCTTGTCTTTCGTATTAAACATTCCACCACTTTCTCTTCCCCGACTCAGGTAAGTTTTTTTCTTGCCAATTTGTAGTATATATTGTATTACATTCGGATATTCTTTTCCTTACTTTTGTTTTTATGTTTTTTTATCAATTCATATGTGTTCTAGATATGGATGATCCAGAGTGGGATGTTTCTTTTCTGCAAGACGCAGTGAATGAAATTTGGATGTAGGTTTGTAACCTGCAATGGAAATTGGGAGCAGTTAGAGCAAGGATGCTCCGTAAGATCCGCAGGCTGAGGAGGGCCTTGCTGCTACTGGTTGAAGATTGGTTGGCTGATAATCATAATCATAATCATAATAATAATAATGACGATAATAATAATAATAATTAGATTATTTTTTTCTTTTAGTCCGTATTTTTATTTGTGTTTGTTTAGTAAAAAAATTATGTTTGATCAACTTTGACATTTTAATTCATATTTAATTTTCATTTTGTCTATTATCTTCTCAACAAAATGTCCATGATTAGGTGTAAGGAATAATTCGAATCCAGTAGCAATAGCAAGAGTTGAAACATATTGGTTATCTGTTCGGTTTGTTGCAGAGGCTGATTTGTGTTGTTCTAAATAGATTACTCTTCTGTTGCAACAGATTACTCATATATTGAAACAGATAATCTATCATGCCTCAAATCCTATTGGGGTAGACTGGCAACCATAACCGAGAAGGCTTGGGAGAACGAACTCATAACCTTAAACTTCCCATGCATACCTCTATGACAACTCGAAATTCGGACAACATCATGTCGCATATAAAAGAAAATAATCACCTGTATAAGCTCAAGCACACACATATATATATATACAATACTTGGCCGTTGGAGCCATCACATCTATTAACAAAACACCACCTTGACTGTACATTAGGTCTACAAAGCCTCTAGACAATACATAGAGTTTAACTAAGGTCGGGACACACCCCGCCATATAACTAACTTCTATACA
The DNA here is from genome assembly GCF_002878395.1 of Capsicum annuum. Lineage (NCBI taxonomy): Eukaryota > Viridiplantae > Streptophyta > Magnoliopsida > Solanales > Solanaceae > Capsicum > Capsicum annuum. The sequence continues at coordinate 85,613,459 of NC_061115.1, read as the reverse complement.
ATACCAAAAGTGACTGGATATGACACAGAAAGCCCCAAAGCAAACTGGAGCTCACCAAAAGCAGCTGGATATCCTGGCTCCTACTTGTGCAGTGTATGAGCTGAGGTACATGTGCCTGCAGCATGAAATGTTAGGTCACCTGTGGGGGACGTCAGTATGAAATATGTACTGAGTATGTAAAGCTGTAGATAATCACATATGATATAGGAGCTCAATAGAAATCAGAAACAAGTGAATAAATCGTAATAGAAGGGGACCACACTTACTAGAACTTGTGACAACCTGTACATTGTATTTATTCAATCACTTTACCTTTGTTCTTATCATCTTTGTAATCATTACTGTACTGTACTGTGACCATTAGGCTGCCTCCAGTACATATCAACTGGGATCGACCCATGATAGGCTTATGCCCCTGGGATACCACCTATAAACACATAAATAAGGATCGACCCATGATAGGCTTATGCCCCTGGGATACCACCCGATAAGAGAGAACTTCCATCACTTAGTTCAATTAATCTTTGAGATTGTAATTTCGGTTGCCACCACATTTTTGATACTTTGAAACAATGATACATCAATAAGAGACATAAATAAACCATCAATGCAATAACAATGAATTAAGAACTCATTGGCACATCAATGAAGTGTTTTGGAGTCATCAATGCCATAACAATGAAGTAGGAACTTATTGGTATATCAATAAAACGTTTTGGAGTCATTAATAGCACATGAATCTTGTTTGAGTAACCGGATACCTTTTGACATTCATTAGTGCAAGTAAGTATTGAAATGTTTTGACATCTTGTAGGGTGGAAACAAGTTCATTTGTAACGTAGGACATCATACAAAACCATTATGAATCACATGTTACTGAATAACTTTGGAAACTTTCTTAATAGAACAATTGTTCACTTTCATGCCAAAGATATGGTATAGAGTATGCTTTACATACCTGACTGTCAACCTTCAATACTAGTCCCAAATGGACTTTCCATCTTTTCGAATTACTTATCTACAATGAACATATATAGCAATCTAGTATTAGCGACCAAACGTCACAGTTCAATTATTTGAATTCACCAAACTAGTGGTTAAGTAGTAAGCCTTAATTACACCATAAAGGGTGCACTTTAACCCTCTTATACTCCAATTACATTCACATGCCATGCATATTCATACAACATCCTCCAATATCAAGTTTGGATTCATTTATCCTTCCAACCAATCCATTAAACCAAATTGAGCCATAGACATAAATAATCATCAATTCAATAGTATATCACCATATCCACCTTCCATAACTCAATTACCATATCCACCTTCCACAATTCAATACAACCAAACAATGCAAAATAGTCCATAACCCTATTTTCATCACCTTTCAATAACAACCAATACATATAATCCTCTATCACACATATACATATGGAAAAGAACAAAGGCAAACAATATTCGTACCTTAGAATTCACCTCTTGATTATGCAATCCTGTTTGCACAAATAATAGGTGCCGTTCAAAGCTATCGAGAAGACAAACGCAGTTATCAGATTATTTTAGAATTTCTACGGTTGAATCAAAAGTAATTTAAAGGTCAAATTTGGCTAGGGTTTGTTCTTTCTCAATGATTGATGATGAAAATGAGTTTTTGAACTCATATACATGTATATATACACATATTCCCATCCATAATATAATAGGAAATGACTAAAATGCTTTTAAAATTTAAATAATGTCAAATCTGTATTTTGGTGGACTGTTTTGATAAGCTAAAGTAGATCGATCATAGCTCTTTGCTCCGATATTAAATTTGGGTGAAATTGGTATAGTTGGAAGGATAATTCAAAGGGATTTTATTTCACATAAAGTAGGCCACCCAGTTCATCTTTTACAAGGAGTTATTGTCATTTGAAGTTGACCCTAAAAATCTATTTTGATAGGATGAAGTAAAATGAGTAAACTCCTTACTCAGATTTTGGATTTGGATGAAACCAATTGAATTGAAAAGAAGACTAAAAGATATTTCTTTTAATAGGTTGCAGCTCTCTCAGTTTATTATATTAAGGGAGTTATGATTATTTGAAGTTGACCCAAAAATTTGGCTGGCCTCAGTAGTTTGTGTGCAGGAAATTTTCCTGCACATTTACTATTCCCAAATATCCTGGCCACCATTTTATAGTTTCGAACGTGCTCGATTATATCCGAAACCTATCCATTTTTGGAAATATTTATATCGTTGGAAAGATTATTCAATAACCTTCGCATGGAACCATCGACGGGCAAATTCCGGTATAAATAAAATAAAAAAATTAATTCCATATAAATAAGACCAATACACATACTTGAATATGCCAATACACTTACTTGAATACGAGGTGTTATATAATTAGTATGATACAACAGATAATCAATCCGATGCAACAGATAATAAGTCTATTGCAACAGATAACTAGTTTGTTGCACGATTTGAGATGACACATTAATTAAGAAAAATAATTAATAACCTGACTAGTTTTTCATAATACCCCTATTAAATGATGCTTACATTTTAATTTGAAGAAAAAAGTAATTAATGCAAAGGGTAAAACATGAATTTTTTTTGTCTCTCATTGACTAGTGAAAAAAGACAAGTAAAATGAGAAATTAAATTAAAAAATTTAGGATGGGTAATTTGAGACGGAGGGAGTATTTAATTTTCATTCTGTCTATTATCTTCTCAACAAACATGTCGAAGATTGGACGCAAGGAATAATTTTAATTCAGTAGCAATAGCAAGAGTTGAAACATATTGGTTATCTGTTGGGTTTGTGGTAGGGGCTGATTTGTTTCCAAATAGATTACTCATCCGTTACAATAGATTACTCATATATTGAAATATATAAGAAGTTTGATGCTACAGATAATCAATTTAATGCAACAAATAATCAGTCTGATGTAACAGATAATAAGTCTGTTGCAACAAATAACTAGTCTATTGCAACAGATTACCCATCTATTCGATTCATGTTACAGGCACTATAGAAGCAGAAATATGAATCCAACACATGAGTCTTCCGTTGGAACAGATTACTTATCTGATGCATCAAATGAGTGATCTGTTTAAATTGTGTACACTTATGTTGGATTCATAATCGGGTTCTATCCGTTATTAGAAAAAATAGTAGTAACTGTGTACCCAGATGACAAATTCAAATAAAAATCATAATTTTACTTACCAAAGTCACCTATGAAGTATGCAAAAGTGGAAAGTGATATAGGAAACAAAATTTCACCTAAGAAATTGATTAGATAGCAGCAGTAGTGGTAACAACAACAACAACAATGGTCGACAAAAAGAAGATGAAGATGATAATAAAGTAGAAGATGATGATAATAAAGCAGAAGTTGATGAATAAAGCAGCATCAACAATGAACAACAATAATAGTGAAGAGAGAGAAAACAACAACGGATGAGAATAGAGAGAAACGGATCTTTTTTTCCTCTGTTTCCTGTTATATTAACTAACATTTGGATCAAAGTATAAATTAAAAAACTTATGTGTTATTTTCAAACTTTCTTAACTTTCTTAATCCATAATAAAGTAATTGTCACCTCCACTCAATTATTAAGACTTGTGTCACCTACACCTCATTTTAAAACTCTTTTGTCACCTACAGCTTAAAGCCCCAAGTGACATCTTGAGAATTAGCCACTTGTCATTTTAAAGGTTCCTATAAGATTAGTTATCACCTCAATTTAACTAATTATCAATTACTATTTCGTAAATGAATCATTTAATATGGTCAATATAATTCACCAGAATCAAGTTAGCTTGATTTTAAGTGACTTGATTGAGTTGAAGAAGATCAACTTACTACTGTACACTAATTTAACTAATACCACTAATTATAAATATATGAGGATCTAGGAGTTTTTTAAATTTCTTTTTTTGAAAATAGTATTGCTATACAAGGAGTGATTGTGGAAAAATGATTGCTTATAGCTAATTAGTAGCATGGGTGTTGCTATGACAATTTTAAACAGCAAGTATTAGATATTTAAGTAAATATAATTGGGTGTTGATATATTTATTTGTGTAAATTTTAAGTTATATCTATTTTAAGTTTCCATATTGTTTTTATTTACTTATATAGAAGTGAATAATTGATTGACAATAAAGAGACATATAAAAAATCAACTAACTCCTATTGGATGAACATTATTATAATTGTTCAGTTATTTCATATTAAGATTAATATATATTAAAATAAATTTATTTCATATTTTATTGATTATTTAGTTGTTTCATATTAATTCAAATTGTGGTAAAAATAACTAAGATTGACTCATTTATGTGTGTGTGTACGATTTTAGGTTAGAAATCAGTGGAGCTTCAAAAGAAAAAAAAATTACTCTTAATTTCATAATTTGTATTCTAAATTTATATCCCAGTCAATGATTACTTCCAATTTCATAATTTTTAGTCCAATCAATTTTCCACTATTCTGTTTCAAATTTTCATAATTTATTACAATTATTATTCCCGCAATCTGTATTCCATTCTTTTTGAACCAATAAACAAAGAAGAAAAAACCTAAAAGCGGCGGTGCATGTAATTTCACTAAATCTTGAGTATTGTCTAATCAATATGGCAACTACTTTCGGTGGGAGCAACCCACCGGAAGGATCTAGGACACAGATTACAGAAGGTGAAATTAATCACAAAGAAAATGCTCCTAAATATGCTGATCTATTAAAACCCAAAATCCACGTGCATGAGAATGTTAGGATTACTCCTAAGCCGATGGTAATGATGCATGGGGAACCAAGAATAACATGGAAGGTTTCAGAAGTACAAAGCATGGTAATTCAAGAGAATTTACAATACGCAATTGTAGGTAAATTTTCATATGGTAAACCAGTTGTTAATGAATTGAGAAAGATGATTCCAAATCAATGTGGGATCAAGGGAGATTGCATGATTGGTGTACTGGATGAGAGGAACATATTGATAAAATTGAATCAATTGTTAGATTACGTTAAGTTGTTATCAACCATTGCATACTATATCAAGGCTAATGGAAGATTATGGTAGATGAGAACACTTAAATGGGATCCGTGGTTTGTGCCTGATATTGAAACTATGATTGGTGTTGCTTGGATCTCTTTACTTGATTTACCTTCAAATTTCTTTGCAAAAGAGGCTATTTTTTCAATAGCTTCAGTAGTAGGAAAACCTTTATCACTTGATTTGGCTACTAAAAATCATACAAGACCAAGTTTTGCATGAGTAAAGATTGAGGTGGACTTGGTAGCTAAATTACCCCATAGGGTGAAGATTAATAAGGAAAATGATGTCACGAGGGAAGTAAAATCAAAATAGATATGTATTCAGTATGATTACAAGCCAAAATATTGCAAGGAATGTTGTCTACAGGGACATGACGAGGATTCGTGTTGGAATATACATCCAGTGTTGTTTAAACAGGTAAAAAAACAAAGGGTAGAAAAATCTTCTGAGGAGAAAGAGGTCAATGTAGGGGGAAAAAGGGAATAAACAGACGCAGTAGAGGATAATAGTCATTTGTGGAAAATGAGAAAGAACAAATATAAGAAGGATACCTTTGGGCACATTATAGGAGAGATTCAAAAAGAGGTTGCAATCCAGACTTCAAATGCATTTGATGCCTTATAACATGAAGAATTAGAAGGGCAACAAATAATTAGTAAAAAAGATTGGGTCACTAGGAGTTTTGTAAAAGTTGCAAAGGAGTGAGTAGCTAAATAAGTTCCAAATGGAGAAGATACCACTAATCAAAATCAAAAGGATTATAGTACCAAACAACAGATAGTAGATGAAAAGCAGAAGCAGCAAGTACAAGAAGAAGATGATCACAACAAAAAATAGGAGAAGGACCAGACTAAGAAAGTTAGTCAAGAGGTAGTTGAGCAACAAAATAAGACAAAGGAGCTTATGATAATACAAAAAGAAGAAGAGGGGAAGCAACTAATAATATTAGAGGAGCAACTAATAATATTAGAGGATATCACGCCTTTGGCAATTAAAATAGGAAACATGATGGAGAATGTGAATAAAAAGCAGGAAGATATAGATGATGAAGACTTAGGGGATAATATTGAAAATGCAACAATTGGTGGAGATTTATCACCAAAGCAGGTGGATTCTATTAAAGCTAAATAAGAAAGAAATAAGGAGAAAAGAAGAAGTACAAATACAAATACAACAGTAGTGGTAAATTCAATAAGGACAAGAAATAATATTTCTAAATCTGTGTCCAAATGAATCCATTAATTTGGAACATTAGATTTGTGAACACACAGAAAACATTTATAAGACTAATTACTATGCACAAAAGATATCATTTTGGTTTTATTGGTCTCATGGAACCATTTTAGGAGAGTCATAATGTAAAAGATTATAAAAGGAGACTTGGAATGCAGCATGCAATGGCAAACACTTTAGGAAAAATTTGGGCATTCATGGACTTAAATTTGACCTACAGTGTAGTTTCTGATAAAGAGGAGCAAATTACTATTAAGGTGGAGAATTAACAACCTGGAGTAATAGTGATGGTAATTTTAGTGTATGCTAAGTGTAATCAAACTGATAGGTTAAAGCTTTGGAAAAAATAACAGATAATATACAGGATCTTAGATAGTGGGAGATGACTTTAATGTCATAAGAAGAGATAAGAAGAAACTAGGAGGTCTGCCAGTCACTTTTGGGGAAACAGAAGATTTCAATCAGTGTATAAACATTTGTAATTTAGAGAAAATAGGGTTCAATGGTAGCAAATTCACTTGGTGAAATGGCAGAATAGATGGTGACTGTATTTTTAAAAGATTGGATCGAATCCTTGTCAATGACAAATGGCAAGGATTATTTCTAGGTACTGAGGTGGAAAATTTGGTTAGAAGTGGTTTGGATTAGGCACCTCTATTGTTACAATGCAGCATAATGTAGGAGCAGGTGTTAAAGCCATTTAGGTTTCTAAACTTTTGGATGAAGGAGAGAAATCTTGCATTGAGGTTATCAGGAAAAATTGGAATGGGGATATAGCAGGGAATCCTTTTAGTATATTTCATCAAAAGTTGAAGAAGATTAAAGCAACTTTGACACTGTGGAGTAAGCAAATATTTGGAAACATATTTCAAGAGATAGCTACTCTTGAAGAGGTAATTAGAGTGATAGAAAAGTAATTTAAATAAGATCCTACAGGGGTAAACAAAACTAATCTGTTTAAAGCACAAGCTGAATTAGCTTTACAACTTAAAAAGGAAGAGGAATTCTGGAGGTAGAAGGTTGGCTTTGATTGGTGTAAGGATGGTGAAAGAAACACAAGATTTTTTCATGCTGTGGTAAGAGGAAGAAGAGAAAGACTCAAGATCCAAAGAATTCAGAATGATGAAGGGGACTGGTTAGATAATCATAATGACATTGCTGAGGCTGCAACAGTTTTTATCTAAGTTAATTTAAAAAGCAGGAAGATGCTGATGATTTCACTATGTTGGATGGTTTGCAAAAGGTAGTCACAGAAGATCACAATGTGAAACTGAAGAGCATACCAACTATTGGGGAAATGAAGTTGGCAGCCATGGGTCTTAAATAGAGACAGTGCAGCTAGTCCTGATAGTATGACAGGTGTTTTGCTTGGCACATACTATCAAATGATCTTCATTAGATGATAATTGTTTTTTCTGTGGGTATGATCTTTCTATATTTATCACTCATACTAATTTGGTGTTGTTACAAAAAAAGTTAGGGGTAAATACTTTATCAGATTTAAGACCTATATCTCTTAATAACTTTGTGAATATGATTTTTCAAGAATCATACTTGAGAGGTTAAAGAGAATGTTATCAGATATTGTATCTGAGGAACAGGCAAATTTTTTTTCAAGGGAGCAATGTATATCTGAGGAACAAACAGGTTTTGTTCAAGGGAGAAGCATTGTTGAGAATATATTAGTGGTTCAAGAGATAGTTTTTGAAATCAGAAAGAGAGGTCAAATCCCTAATATAGTAATAAAGTTTGATGTGATGAAGGCTTATTATAGAGTTGAATGGTTATTTCTGACTAAGGAGCTAAGAAGAATAGGTTTTTGTGAAGAAATCATTGCTATGATCTTTAGGTTATTATCTAATTAATTGGTATTCTATACTGATGAATGGACAACCTAAAGGATTTTTTAAGTCCTCAAGGGGTCTTAAATAAGGGGATCCTTTATCACCTACTCTATTCATCATTTCAACTAAAGTGTTATCTAGAAGTCTAAAGAAATTGATGAGGAAGAAAGAATTCAAGTTGTTTTGAATGCCTAGAAGGAGTTCAAAAATTAATCATCTTGCATTTGCAGATGATATAATTATTATGTGTAAATCTTAGTTGCACACATTGTAGTTAGTGACATCAACATTGGACAGGTATGAGAGGGTCTCAGGTCAGAAGATCAACAAGGAAACAAGTGCTTTGTATTTGCATGAAAGGGTTTCTAATGGAGTAATAGTTATGGCTGAGGTTGCTACAGGAATATTGAGGCAAGAATTTCCTTTCAATTACTTAGTCTTTCCTATTTTCTACATGAGGAAAAATAAGGTTTATTACCAGCAGCTAATGAATAGAATAAGTAACAAATTACAGGCTTGGAAAGGTAAACTTTTATCTTTTAGGGGAAGGGCTGTTTTAATCAATCATGTGTTGCAGAGTATACCCATACATTTTTTATCAGTGATGAATCCACATAAGAATGTACTAGATGCAATTTAAAAAACCTTTGAAAAGTTTTTTGGAGTAGTACAGTGGGAGGTAAAGGCAGACATTGGGTATCTTGGCCCAAATTATGCTTGCCAGTAGAAGAAAGGGGTTTGGGTTTTAGGCAATTGCAGGATGTGTCAACCACTTTGTTTTGTAAATTATGGTGGAATTTCAGGACGAAGAAAACTATTTGGAGTGATTATATGATGAACAAATATTGCAGGAAATATCATCCAAAGAAAATTGATTGGAAAACAGGAGGAGGATCCCAAGTATGGAAGAAGATGCTGCAAGTGAGGAATCTTACTAATCATCTAATAAATTAGAGGCTTAGAAGAGGGGATGTTCATATATGGTATGATAATTAGAGTGGCATAGGGGATGTACTCTATAATGGAAGAAAGTAAAGAATGGGATGATAGGTATAAGCAAGTCAAAGATTTGGTAGTGAATGGTCAGTGGAATGAAGATGTATTAGCAGAGTTGTTCACAGAGGATCTTGTGGATTATATTAAGCAAAAGGTAAAACCACCTCAGCAAATAGGACAAGATTATACAATAATATGGAGCATAAAGACAAGAGGAAAGTTTACTGTAAAATTAGCTTGGTAGTATGTGAGGCATAAGGAAAACACCATTGATTTTTATAAGCAGCTGTAGATAAAGGGATTGCCATTCAAAATATGTTTTTTTATGTGGAGGATATGGAGAGGTAAGATTTCAGTAGATGATACTATCAGAAGATGAGGAGTAGAGGGACTATCAAGATATTTATGCTGCCAAAACCCAACACAAAAGAATATGTCTCATGTGTTGTTGAGATCGCAAATAGCTAACAGGACTTGGTCCTATTTTTCTTCTTTTGCAGGTATACACATACAAGGTATGATCCTAAGAAATACTGTTTTTTCTTGGTGAGAACTATAGTCAAGGCAAGGGAAAAAGTTATACTATAGAGCAATTCCAGGAATTATAATATGGGAGTTCTGGAGGTGAACAAATTCTCTGAAGCATAATGGCAAAGGAATTGCAGTATAGAGGTTGATTTATAATATGACTAGGCATATAAGAATGTTGCTTAAAGTTAGAAAGCCAGCATTGGAGTTTCTTTATTACTGGCCCGATATCTTAAAGCAGTTCAATCAATTGAAGCCTAGAATTTCAGCTATACCAGTTCTATGGGAGGTACCAACACAGGATTGGGTAAAATATAATTCTGATGGAGTATCAAAAGGAAATCCAGGAAGAAGTTCATGGGCATTCTGTTTAAGAGAAACAAATGGAAATCTGTTATATGTAGAAGGAGTAGATATAGAGGACACAAATTCTATAGAGGCAGAGGTAGAGACAGAGGCCATTCTACAAGCAGCAAGACACAACAATAGCACATAACAGAGTAAGGTAATCATTCAAACTGACTCATTACTCATGAAAAAATTATTGACAAAGGAGTGGGAGATGCCATGGTAAATAGAAGATAAGATCATACATATATGGCAGCTACTAACAACAAAACAGGTGCAGATACAACACATTTACTGAGAGGGCAATCAATTAGCAAATCATCTGGCTAATATTGCATTGGAGCAGCAGTTCATATTCACAGGTTTTAGTCAACTACCAACTACAGCTAAAAGGATCCTAAATAGTGATAAACAACATCGTCCATACATAAGAATTGTAGCAGTCAAGAAGACTGGTAAGGCTAATGAAAAGGGGTGTTCATCCTACTAATTTATAAGAAGAACACCTGCACAAAAAGAAGAAGAGCATATCTAGCCTATTTACACCAGCCAATAAAAAAGCTTTCTCATGGATTTGGGGGTCACTTGGTCAGATCTTCAATGCATGCAGCTGAAGAAATTGGTTACATCTAATTACTAGTGGGTCTGAGCATCTCTCAATATCCATCTATTCTATAACTACAAATCCTAAAGGATACAGTTAGTGGTAAAGTCAGGTCAAAAAGCTAAACTTAGTAGCAGAAGAAGGATAGCTAGATGCAAAATCAACTCTCAGTGGACAAGACCCAAATGTTTAGCACCAAAAATCATAAAGTACTCCCTTTTCCCAAGGAATACAACGGAAATAGTTGAAAGAACATCAATTACAAGCACTGAAGCAGGAATTAAGGCTAAGTCAGACAAGGAAGAGGACTTACTCTTACAAGCTGGACAAGAATCTAAGCTCATCCATCCAAGGTTTAGTGTTTATCACCCATAGGAGAAGTAACTTGAAGGTCTTATTCATAAAAGAAAACATGGTGATAGTGGTAGAGGTGGTGGAAGAGTTCTTAGAGTGGAGCTGTACTTAGCTCATTTTAGAAACCCTACTCCCCCTTTTATTATTTTCTTGGACAGATCGGGTCGAAGAAGTTGGGCCGGTCCTTTTACATGTGTGTTACTGATGTTGTATTTTATTGAATGGGTTGGTCCATTCATTGTGGACTGAGATAAAATTATTTATAAAATTACAAATTAAACCAAAAAAAATTTGTATTCCAAAAAATTAATAAATTTCATAGATGACTATTGTACGTGCATGATAAATTTCCTTACACCTATTGGATGAAAAGTAGATGGCTATGGTTAGTGAATCATACTGATGCTAAATCAATACCTTACACTGCTGATCATTATAATATATAGCTTTGGTAAGTGCTACCACATTGTTATTACAGCTGATCATGATTAGTAATCACATACGAATGGTAAACGAATATGATATCAATATTTAATTAGAAATTGCACAATATATATATATATATATATATATATATATATATATGAAAACATAATATTTTGTGACCACTATTGGGATCATTCCTAAGTAATACGAACATTGAGGCTATTGCATCATCTATAGAAAAACAATCACTTCACCCTGTCACTTCACTAAAGTTATGGCTGCTAATATTGACTTTGTCAAAGAGGTTTCATGAACAAAAATGCAGTGGTATTTAAAAATGAGAGTCGTGCAATTATGAATTATTTTCGATCCTATTAATTAGTTAAGACTATTGAAAATTTAGTAAAATCCATGCAAGTTATGTCGCCCAAATCATACCTCCAAGAAAATATAACGTGGTCACTTGTCAAATATAGAACCTAACAAGGTTGGGGTCGAGTCCACAGGGAATAGGACAAAAATCTGTCACGAGCTTGAGGTTTTTTTTTGAGAATAGTAGTAAGAGTAACAATGTTGGAAAATAAGGTTGTTATTAGTATGAGACGATCGCTAGAATTGGGTTCCCCCGACTTATTAACTCCACAGACTTATCGTGCTCGTCAATTATCTCAATGTCTTAAATGCAGAATCTAACAAGTTATGTATCACCTTACCATCTTTCAACTTTAGTTTGGGTAAATTTTACTCATCTCCTCTCATTTTTAGAGTGTCACATACTAACCCCTTTTCTATATTTCAGATTAACTACCTTCTCTCGGTCTCAATTCAATTAGATGAAGATTGGTATCTTCAATTTATTGTTATGATTTTTGTTTCCCAATCTCTACCTCTATCTCAAGTTAGTATCGAATATATATGGGTTCCTAATATTTGCATGTTGAGAAAGCAATCTAACTGAAGAAAACCACAATACATGCACGAACACCAATTTAGTATAACTTTGTACTTCTTCTGTTTTGTTAATTCATCAGGGTTCCCACAATCCTAGTTATGGGATTTAGCTTCTCATGATTTCAAGAACACACATAGAATTCATAACTAAAATAATAATAATGATCTTACGAATAATAAGAATGAAAACCAAAATCTCAACTTTATATAGAACCCTAAAAACAAAGAACAGGAATTCAAAGATCAAAGGTGCATCTTAGAGCTCAAAACAATGTAATAAGTATGTAAACTAATAATAAAACTAAAAAAGGGTCTTTATAGTTACATCACAGTTTCCTAAACAAAACAAGCTAACAAAGGTTCGCAGTGACAATGCCTCAAGCAACGAGTCTTCCGGACAGATGAAGACTCGCTGTCAACTTCGCCTCCTTAGGCTCCATATGGATGGTAATGAGTCATCACGTCACTAAATGAGTCATTTCCTGACTCGTTGGTTTCCTAGATAAATCTTCAAGTTTCAGAACTTTGCCTCCATATGCTTAGAATGGGGATCACTACAATTCATAGTCTGACCCTACGACTTGCCACCTCTTTCATTTCCATTGCTATCTAAATGCATTTTTCAGGACTTTTGCTCTTTTTTACTCAGAGTGACTATCACTCCGACTTGTAGTTTGACCCTACGAGTTAGTCACTATGTACTTCATTCCTTCTCTTCTGAATATTCACTAGTCTAGTGATGACTTGGATGACGAGTCATAGTGTCATCCAATGACTCATTGTCCAAGAAAAAGACTGCTATTTATTGCCTTTTTCATTGTTCCATTCCACTCACTTTTGACCCTGTTTTCCTGTAAAACCAACACAAAAACACATCACATCTAACAAAAAGACCTAAGTACTTACATAACTTCCTTGTTTTAAGCATCAAAAGTGCCATCAAATTGTGGCACATCAACACCCTCAACTTAGAATGTTTTTATGTCCTCAAGCAACTATCACATCATAGAAACATAAAAAAACATTATGCTTAACTAAAACAAACCTAAGGTACCTATGATAGTCAACTCAATTTAGCTTAAAACTCTTACCCCCTCCTATTTACATCTTTCAAAACCACTGTGTGGATCCATCTATCACAATAATATGAAATAAGGTAATCAAGTGATGGCATTATATAAGCAACAAACAACCAAGCATAGATATAGTTTACACTACCCAAGCTGATAAGCAGTTAACAATACAACCCATGCACCCTCACAATAAAGAAGTGCCAACTCTCACAGTATAATAATGCATGTCAATGTGAGGACAATATCATGACACTCATGCTCTCAAAAGAAGTTACGATAATGGGCAAAAATACCATAGGCTTGCCTTTATTTTTTATACCTTAGTTTTTTAGACAGTTGGACTAAGATCATTATAGGACTTTTTTAGGCTTGGGGTTAGATATGGTACATTTGAGATAGCGGCTCACCTTTCTTGACACTACACTTAACTTATTTGCTTCCACTACTCAAGGACACTTCTTTTATTTCTCCTATTTTCTCCTTTATTGCTTATTCACGTTGGGCATGGTTTCTTCATTATCTTCATTCATTCACTTCTCTTTTTATTTTTTCCTATTTTTCCTCATTTTTTTCTTTTTCATATTTCTACCGCACACGACCCTACTTTCTTTTCTTTTATTCAATATCCTTTTTCACACCTATATTAAACTATGCACCCCTATGATATTCACCCTCAACTTAGGTGACTTTCTTGAGTTGAGGTGCACATTTACAAAGAGGTACTAGGGCCAAAATAGGTTCATTATAATTAAATTGGAAGGTGATAAAGTGAAAACAAGAAAATAGGTTAATTAAAGCTCAAATTAGGGATACTTATTCTTATTTGGACAGTCTTTTAGGTAAGAGTGGACTAATTCAAAAAAGGTCCTATGATCATGTCTTAACCAACTATCCTACAACCTAGTATAGACTAATTGTGGAAGTTCTGGATTAAATGCACAAAAGGAACTAGGTAAGTGCCTCACACACACATAGTATAGGGTTATACCACCAAATACTACCTACCCAACTCATGATACTACTTTGATTATATTGTCCCTAGTTCTAATACCATAGGAATATAAAAACAATGGTCACACATATATTTACATCACACAGTTAACAAAATTGTTCGAAGGGGTACTATTTTTCTCAAACACTTAAACATAAAAAAACATCTCAACTGTACTTAGGTTCATTATTTTTCTTCTAATTAAACATAAAGAACACATAAAATAAAACAAAATAATATGCTACCTAAACATTATTGTTCTAACTAAGATAAAACAGCCACCAAAAAAGAAACACGACAACAAAAACCCTCGACTGTGGTACACCTCCACCCCCAACTAAAGATGATGCATTGTCCATACTACAAAACTACAATACTAAAACAAGGGAGTGAAAACATACCTGGGCGCCTTAGGCACTAAATTATGATGTCTCAGTGGGAGGGGCCTCAGACTGGGCCCCACCTTCAGCAATAGTATCCCCAATAGTGGTTGGAGCGCTTAAATCAATGGTGGCATCAATAGTGGCTGATACACTCAATCATGGTGGGATATTAAGAGGCAAAACATTGCTCCCACTCATATCTCCTACAACTGCAGGCATATCATCTATTCAATATCTAACAGCTCCCTCTATGATCTCATGAATCGTGATCAAGTTCTTCTATAATTCTTGCAGGCTAGTTGATTGAGTTACCCGCATCTTATCTCTCTACCGCCTTCTCCTTATTCTCTTACTTGCTCACTCACTGCCTTTCTCTTTAGCTCATTTTTCCTTACCTTTCATGCCCCAAATATTAGGCATATCCTCAACCTGTATCTTTTTAATAACTAAGAAGAGGGGAATAGACTTGCGACCATATCCTCTATAGCAACCTGTCAAATGGCCAACTCTTCATGAACGCCTGCCAGATCTGGGTCCTGAACTCTCATAAGCTTCTATTAGGTCTGTATTCCTCATATCTCACTCCAAATTGCCTTATTTACCCAAGGCTACACCCTTTCCTTGATATTTGTCACCTTCTGCTCGAGGGTGCCTAAAAGTTTCAGCACATCAGTTAAAAACTTCTACGAGACCAAAATATAGCTACCTAAAGGTGGATTTATAGTGGATGGTCTCGAGGAAGGAGTATTCGTAGCCTATGGGATCCTAGAATTAGTGGAACCTACTACATTAGTGGAAACCTATAGCTCAGATCGTGCAGTCTCAATTGGAGTGTCTCCTAGGTCATCAAAACCCAATGTATCAATGTCCATGTGTATATTGGACTAAAAAGCTGCCTATAAAAGTGATTTGACCACCTTAGTCTTTGAAATAGAGTTGGCCTGGTCCTGAATCAAACCCAAGTGAGTAGTTTGGTGGACGGTCATAAAATAATCAACGTCTGAGAGCACAGTCAAACGCTCATCCAAGCATATCTTCATCCATAAACATGGAAAGACTAGGTTTGTGTTTATACTGACATCTCTATCATGGATCTCTCATGTAATAATCTTTGATATGTTGATCCATAGCCCTCCATGATACCAATTTATAAAACAACATTGTTGGAGCTTAAAATATTATCTCCCATGGTCAGGCTCAACTAATTCCAAACCAATATCTACTGGGCCGTAGTAACAAAACTCAAATTGGCCTTGGTGATCTGTGTGGATGGACCCACAACCTATGGAATATCCTCTTGAGCAATAGCAATTATACGATCAATCCACTTCAAATGCATTTATTTATGTTCCAACCTAATCTACTTAGTCTTCACCTTTTTCATTTCCTTAATCCTGTGGACAATGTCAAAAGTGTTTATGGGAAGATCAAACTATTTGTGGGAAGATTAAACTATGCTTCATGTAAGAACCGAGAGATAGACTACTAGGAATATTAAACCCGAACACCTTGAACCATAAGAAAATGCAATGGATAACTTCCTTTCTATGATAAACCTTGCGAATACATCTGCCTCAATGCTATTTGGTATATGGTATAGAATTCCAAAACTAGGTTCATCCACTCTAAATGGTACTTTTTGAATATGGTCTTGAACTTAGGTATCTCATACATTCCACATGTTATCAACTTGGGTTCAATATAAAAATCTTTCTTCATTTTCTCTGTGCATGGGACAATGGCATTGTCCCGCTTAAATGCGGTACCCCACCTATTAATAATAAGCATCAAGGCTGGCTCAAGCTGTAATGGGGTTTAAACTAGTGTCATAGGAGGAATCTTCACTATTACATTATCACTCAACTCTTCCTCCTCACACCCCTTGGCATCCTCAAAATTAAATGCAGACCCTTCACTTCTTGATTCGCTGCTAAACGCAGCACTTTTGGAGACATTTTCTTTCCTTTGTTTACCCCCTCAAGGACTGATTCTAACTTCTATACCTCTTCAGACTAGGAAGGGAGTGTGGTGGTGATTAGCTTGGATTCTTCATTCAGGGCTTAGCCTTCTAGCCTTGAGGTAAGCTGCTTCTAGGTTCCATTGGTTTCGTGATGGTATATTCTTCCACGAAATAACTGGATTTGTCATTAGTTGCCTCTTACCTAAGTTTATGGGTAGGAAGAGCTTGCCTCTTTAGGGCCTACTTGGTCCCCTTAGCAGTGTCGTTCTTTAGTGCCATTGTACCTAAGGAAAGAATACTATTAACTAACACTAGAAAAATTAAGAAAAACAAAGAAAAATTGACAATTCTTAACACTAGTTGGGCACCCTATGAGTTAGGATATGAGAGTGTGATGTTCTGTAGGACAGGGGTATTGGTGACCTCACGAGTCCATACGAGTCATTGGGTCATATGACAACTCATTGGGTAACTCTTTGGGTGACTAGATAATAATATTTCAAGCGACATACATGTCCAATCAGTATGAGTTAGGATATAAGTCGTAGGGATAAGGTGACCAAACAAATTTCATCCTTAACCCACCTATTTTAATAATTGCTACGAGTCACCCAACGATATGTTAGGTCAGCCTATGAGACGTAATGTGGATTGTCACTACTGTCAACATAAGGAGTTATGGATAGTTAGTGTTCAATCGTGTTTCTCAAGGGTACTTAGACTTCCCCTTAGTCTTGTACACACAACCCATACCTTAAATCGCTCCCTACATTGGTTCTACTCCCATTATATGTGGATACTACTATTTTTCATGATTTTAGCAATTAATATTAATCCTAGGATGGTTTAAGAGAAGAATCGAAGCAACATTTACTTAATGGATCAAGTATGATTTAGAATTAGCAAAAGGGTATTCACATACTTACTTTAAATTCAAAAGATGCTTTTATGCTCTACTTTACTTAGCCTTGTTCTTGATAAGATGATAATTTTGATTTTGTTAGAAGTAGTTATAAATTAAATGAGGTGATTTAAGGAGATGAGAAGTGTATGAATAGTGGGAGAGATAGTTATGGAAGATGGAGGGAATTACACATTCAAAAAAGGAAAAGGAATTGTGTGGGTTTCAATTTCACTTTTTATTGTGCGCAAATTAGTTCGGGTCATCCCACTAGATTTGTGACACTTATTGCTGACTAGAATGACTCATACCTTTATGTGTAAAGACTTGCTCAGGGTTTCCAGTCCTTACGACTTAAGAAGACGATTCGTAGTCACAGATGATGACTCATTATGAAAGTCATAGGGACTTCAGAAACCACTTACCTGATTGCCTTAGATTTTACTCTCCTTAACGAGTTTGGTGATAAGTCGTAGGGTGTCCCTATGACTCGTAGTGTCCCTTATTAGGACCCGGGCACCACACTTTTCTAAGACTCTTCCTAAATAGTTCCGCCTTGTACATTTGAACACACTGATTACCCTATAACTTAATTAAGTACAAAATATGAGTTGCCTATCATTCAATGCTTGATTTAATATAACAGCATGACGTAGCTATGTTGGGTACTCAGACATCACCAATAAACCCATGGGTTGCCTTCCATAAACATCTTGATTTAACATCGCGGCATGACTCAGTTGCCTTGGATACTCAAACTTCGTGCAGGGTAACATTTTCACACACCTTCAACTCCTCCATACTTCCCATATAATACTTAACACGATGCCCGTTCACCTTGAAGGGGATATCTCTATCTTATTTTAGCTCAATTTCTCCATATGGGAATACTCTAACCACGGTGAATGGTACAGAATACCTAGAATTTAACTTGCTAGGAAACAAGCGAAGTCATAAATTATACAACAAGACCACATCACTGGGTTGGAATACCTTTTTCTCAATCTTTATGTTTTGGTAAAACTTCTTATTCTCCTTATACAAGGCTGAACTTTCATAAGCATGGTGGCAGAATTCATCTAACTTATTCATCTTACCAACCTAAACTGTGCAGTATTGTTCCACTTAAAGTTCAACTTCTTCAATGCCCGTAGTGCCTTATGCTCAAGTTCAACGGCAAATGACATGCCTTGCCGTTCACAAGCTGATAGGGTAAGGCACCTATGGGGATTTTAAGAGCTATACAGTAGACCCAAATTTCATCATATAACTTTCTCGACCTGTCAGTCTGGTTGACATTCATAATCTTTGCCAATATGGACTTGATCTCACAATTGGAGACCTCCGCCTACCCACTTATTTACGAATGGTAAGATGTTTCCATTTTATGTTTCATACCATATTTCTCAAGTAGAGACTTGATTAGATAATTAAATAAATAGGACCCACCATCACTTATGATAACTTCTAGAGTACTAAACAGAGAGAAAATTTTCTTAGAAAATGCAGTGACACTACAACCTTCATTATTGGGAAGAGCAATCACTTCCACCTATTTTGAAACATAGTTGACTGCCACTAATATGTATTTCATACCATGATAATTCACAAATAGTTCCATGAAATCAATGCTCCACATATCAAACAATTCAAGCTCTAGAATAAGTTTCATGGGGAGCTTATGCTTCCATGAGATATTGCCCTGCCTCTAGCATTGCTCGTAGGCCCGAGCATAGTTATATGCATCTTTATAAATAGTCAGCCAATAGTAACAACATTAAAGAATCTTATGGGAAGTGTGAGTACCTCCACAGTGATCCCCAATGGTAGACGAATGACAGGCCTCTAGAATACTATTATCTTAATTTTGTGAATACACCTCCAAACCACACCATCCACACACACCCCAAATAAGTAAGACTCATCCCAAAAGAACTTTTGTACCTCATGCATAAATCATTTTTTCTTCTCAAATGATAAGTCTTTGGGATGAGGTCACTTGCCAAATAATTGGCAAAGTCAGCAAATCAGGGAATTAACTTGTGATGCTACCAAGACGCGCTCATCTGAAAAAGTGTCATTAATATCTAACTCATCCCTTAGTTTTAGCATCACCTCCTTTTCTACGCGGGATAGATGGTCTGGAACTACTTTTTTGTGCCCTTTCAATCCTTAACCTTGAAGTCAAACTCTTACAGTAATAGTACGTATCAAATCAATCTAGGCTTAGAATCCTTCTTTTCCATAAGGTACCTAAGGGCCGCATGGTAAGTCTTCATATAACTTTGTTACCAACAAATAAGACCAGAACTTCTCAAAAGAAAACACCACTAAAAGTAACTCCTGCTCAATAGTTGTGTATTTATTTTGGATGGAGTTGAGTGCTTTTCTGGCATTATAAATGGGATGAAGAATATTGTCGCATCTTTGGCCTAGGATAGATTTTAGGGCCATACCACTGGCGTAACACATTACCTCAAATAGAAGGGCCCAATATAGAGACACAATAATAGGAGCCGAGCTCAACTGCTCCTTAAGGCACTCAAAAGACTTGAGACAAGCAACATAAAAAAAAACTTCACCTCCTTCTCTAAAATTTTTCACAATAGATTTGAAATCTTAGATAAGTCCTTGGTGAGATGCCTACAAAAACCTTTGTGA
This sequence comes from Capsicum annuum, assembly GCF_002878395.1. Lineage (NCBI taxonomy): Eukaryota > Viridiplantae > Streptophyta > Magnoliopsida > Solanales > Solanaceae > Capsicum > Capsicum annuum. Next base: position 85,593,152 of record NC_061115.1, on the reverse strand, counting down.
CCTAATAAACTTCTAATACCTTTTACAAAAATTGGAGGCAATTTTTCAATCACCTCTATCTTTGCCTTGTCGACCTCTATCCCCTTCTTTGAAATTTTGTGTCAAAAAATGATGCCCTCTTTAATCATGAAGTGAAACTTCTATCAATTCAAAAATAGGTTGGACTCCTCAAATATCTAAAGTACATTAGCCAAGTAAGCCAAACAGTTATTAAATGAGTCACCCACAATCGAGAAATCATCCATAAATACCTTGATAGTATCCTTCACCATATCAGAAAAGATAGACATCATGCAATGCTGAAAGGTGGCAGGAGCATTACAAAGACCAAAGGCATCCTCTTAAATGAGAACATACCATATGGACATATGAAAGTGGTTTTAATTTGGTCTTCGAGGGTAATAGAAATCTAATTATACCCTAAATAACTTTTAAGAAAAGAATACCATCCTCTACCTGTAAAATGATCTAACATCTGGTCCATAAATGGCATAGAAATGTGATCCTTCTGTGTTCATGTATTCAACTTTTGATAATCCATGCAAACTCTACATTTTGTGACTGATCTATGGGAACTAACCTGTTCTTCTCATTGGGGACCACAATGATCCCACCCTTCTTCGACACATACTAAATTGGGTTCACCTACTTGTTGTCGGCAATAGGGTGAACGACACCCATATCTAACCACGTAATAATCTCTTTATTTACCACCTCTTATATAGGTGGATTCAAATAACATTGATGCTCAATGATAGGAACACACTCTGAATCAAGTTGAATCTTATGAGTACAAATTCTGGGTAGAATCCCAACAATATCCATAATTATCCAACCAATAGCCCATTTAAACTACTATAGTACTGAAATCAAGGCCTCAACCAGCTTGTCCAACAAACCTGCAGCAATAATAACCGACAAGGTATTGTTGGTCCCCAAGAATGTGTAACGCAAATGAGAAAAAAGGCCTTCAATTCTAAAATTGGTGGCTCCTCAATAGTTGAATGAGCTGGTGGGGTTTCTTTATTCTTCAGATCAAGATCCAACCACTTTGGGGCATAAGAATAAGAACCTCTACCAATAAGTCACTCACCATCCTCATCAATACTATCGTTATCAAAATTCATGATCACTGCCTCTAATGCCTTAACACCAAGTCTCTTCTCAATAGGTACAGTCAATGCATCTTTATCTATGTTGTTTATTACAGAAACAACCTATATATCTTTCGTCTACCGTATTAACTCACATACATTGAAAGTAACCTATTTGTTTTTTAGCGTGAATTCATCTATCCCATCTCCATGTCAACCAATGCCCTACCCATGGATAGGAATGGAATTCCCAAGATAATAGAGATATCACATCCTTCTCATAATCAAGAATGACAAAGTCAGCTGGGAATATGAAAGAAACCAACTTCACCAACACATCACATAATATACTAGATAAATTTTTCACAGTGCGATCGGTCATCAATAATCTCATAGATATTCGCTTGGGTGCTCCCAACCCCAATTGCTTGTACATAACTAGTGATATCAAATTGATGCTAGCTCCCAAATCACATAATGCTTGTGCGAAGTTAAGGGATCCAATAGTATATGGAATAGTAAAAGCTCTGGGATCCTTCTTTTTCTCAACCAAAGATTGGGAAGAAATAGCACTGCAGTGAAGCATATTATCAACGGGCTCAAAACTCACCATCTAATTTTTAGTCACTAAGTCCTTCATGAATTTTGCGTAGACAGGTACCTACTCCAAAGCTCCCATCAGAGGGATATTTACAAACAATTCCTTCAACATCGACATGAATTTTTATATTTACCTTCTTCTACTTTTTTCTTCAATCTCTAAGGAAAAGGTGGGGGAGGTCATGGAATAGGTTTCAATATTGGCTCGACCTTGTTGCCTTTTTCTTTATCCTTCTTAGCTCATTTTCTACACCCGTCGATTTCTATGACATCTTACCATTAGTCACAAACATCTCAATTTCTGCTTCATGTGCATCATTAGCATCCACAACATCACTCCTTACCTCATCAATTACAGACATAAGTTGATCAATAGTAGCCTTACCACTTTGAGTGGTGATGTCTAGGCAGTGACTATCGTTCTTTGGATTCTAAATAGTATTGCTTGGACAAGTGCCTGATTGATGTTGATTTAATATAGCCGACATCTGCCCAAACTATTACTCATACTGCATAATCGTGGTAGCATACGATTCTACTTTCTAGCTCAATGTCTATACGTCTGCCTTAATCTTCTTAAGAAAACTCTCTTAGTTCTTTAAACCCTTCACAAACATAGCAAGTAATGATTCCATTCTAGAGTCAAGATTATGGTTCCTCAATGGAACATAAATACCACTCTTTTTTTATAATCATCCTTTCTCCTCCAGTCACCATCCCACTCTCTGCTCCTATCCTTATACCTATCTCTATAGTAGTTTCGACCTTGATTCCGTTACCTCGAGTTCTAAGTGTCTTGAGCAGATCCTTGTCACTTGGCTTGGAAACCCGCTATCTCTCAATCTAACTACTTCACTTCCTCTTCAGTATCATATTCATAATGCCTAGAAGATTTTCCGTATGCACACATAAAATTCACCTTTTCTGCTTCAAGAGCTGCAAATTGCTTAGTAAGTACCATAATATTAGTCTTTAGTTGTTCTACCACTGTCATGATCCAAACTCGAGCTTGTCCATGATGGGCATCTCAAGACCACCATAGGTCAGAGACAAGCCCCTTAGCATTACTTCAAAAGTACAATAAAGATAAACAACAGAAGCCAACCAAAGTAATGTAAGAGATAGATAAGTCTTATGAAAATATAAGAGTTAAAACAAAAATGCCAGAAATGCCAACTAAGTCAGGACAAGACCCTGACTATGATAAAAGAAATCCATAAAATACTAGAATGATAAAGGAAACCTAATGAACTAACAAGGCCTTCCAAAGGATGGAGGCTCACCACTTCATATAACTAATTAAAAGGAGTACCAAACTGCCTAATGCTGCATATGAGCAACAAAAAAAAGTCCTCAAAAACCTACATCATGAAACAATGTAGTATCGGGGGAGGGGGGTTAGTGGAGCGAGCATTGGCATGCAACTTAACAAAAAGGGATAAAATAATGCATTTTCCAAAAATCTAGTCATAAAATATATGGACAACATTTATACATATATAGGATACTAGGATAAGGGAAAGGGGTATAAAACATGATAGTTTTAACATTAACCTAAACTATGTAGATCATACCAACATTCCAGGCTCTCACGAGCTATATGGGTCTAGCTCCCCCTACCAGAATGGCCCCAGTCCATGTTAGCTTCATGTATCGAGGAATGGCTAAATACGCCAAGGCGATAGACATCCAAAATATAATGTGTATGCAGAAACATGGTCATATAGATCCCCAACATTGGCAAATATGGTTTTTAGTGTTGGTCCCCTAGGGACTACACTTTCTTGGTGAGCTACTTAATTCCCATTAAGACCAAATTAAAACAATTTGTACATAAACCAACCTTTAACTACAGAGTCATTTACTACACATTACCAACTTGGTATCAGCATATCAATATGCTTGCAAGCTATTCCATTTATGCTAAACCAAAACCATTTAACCATTTGATTCTAAAGTTTCATTTAAAATTCAAAACCATGGCCACCAAGGGCATTCCAAAATAATAGCCACCAAGGGCATTCCAAATCTATTTCTATTATTTTTTTCTATTTATCCTTTAGTGCAATGCAATGATATCAAAAGACAAGTTAAATTATGTAAAAATCGATATTCAAAACCAAGATTACAAGGTTGGTTAATATTAGTGCCATTACCATGCCAAAAATTCATCAAACTGGGGACTCATGTCACCCATTCCAATCATTATAATAATTCACCAATTCTGTTCCAAAAGCCATAATTTAAAGCATAAATAACCCATTAAAACAAGGGAAACGTAACTCAAGTATTAACAATAAAAATCCTCAACCCAATTTCAAACCCATTATTCAAAACATTTGAATATTGAATAAATTAATGTCACAATGTAAAATACAAGTTAGGGAATGAGTAACATGCCGGAAATATAGAAGAAATCAAAGAGGAATTGAAGTTTTCATCCTGAATTATGAAATTTTTATAAAACCCTTAAATTTTCTTGACTTGGGAATTAAAGAGGAAAAGAGTAATGTTTGATCTTAATAACTGAAGGCAAAGTGGTCATTAGGTGATTTTAAGTCGTTTAAGGGATAAACGACCAAAAATCCCTTGCCGCAAGTGAAAAAACAAAAATTGGACTAACTAACTTAGCAACATGGCATGCTTCTATCAAAGAGGGTAGCCAGCAGGCCACGGTCTTATCATGGAGACTAAGTGGCGTGGCATGCCACTATCGTGGACCCTCACTACCTCGGGGTCCCAAAATAACCTTGAACCCTTTCTGAAAATTCCAAAATCTTCTCAAAATACCCTTTTAACATCCTTTATCATAATTCAGGTAAAAAATTAATGTTACACACATGAGAGGTTAAAAACTAAATTTGTCAAATTTTTGTAGGGTTCTACAACCACTTGAGCCACTATCTCATCTATGGCTCTCTACTCATTGGAAGCACCAATAACATAAGCACCAGATCTTCTTTCTACCTTCAAAATATGCCACCCTTAGTTAGTTTTAGAAATACGATCTAAGGTTTCCACAGCTATGTCCCACCGAAGAGTCATAAAAGCCCCACCAGTAATAGTATTTGCCACAACCTTGGTATTTGCATTCAAGGTTCTATAGAATATCTCCAGTAGGTTCCTTCTTGAAATTCTATTATTGGGAACATTCATCAACTTCTTCTTGAACTTTAACCATGTTTTCTACAATATTTCTTAATGTAACTATCTGAAATGATAAATTCATCCTTTAACTACAATATGCAACCTGAGTCATAAAGCTTTGGACTAGCCCCTGACAGATTGTATAAAGTGAAAATCCACACAAAATTCATAATGTGCATGTTTACATCATCAGTCGGTAAACCAGCAAACACACCCTTTAGATTAAGCAACTGAATCGTTGCACTCATAATGTCAAACATCACTCCTTATGGAAACTCTAGAGGAATGATGGCTCTTATCTCAATTGGTTCAACGTACCCCAAATCTTCTTCCAGATTATTATAAACCAGTAAGTACTGATAAATAGGTGTTAAACTCTAACCCTTCTAGCTCTATCTCTGTCGTCTTTCTCATGTCTAACTCTTTCCTTCTTATGGGTTACGTAATAGGCAGCTGCCAACCCTGCATTCTCTTCAGCTAATAACTGAGGAGTGGTTTGTGTGGTAGTTTCTTGACCATAAATACAAAGGTGGCAGAGTCAAGGCTTCTGGGTCATCTTAAACTCCATCATGCCAAACTTTGAGCTTATACTCTTCTATCTTACAACTCTATCATAAGGTTCGTTCAAGCTCAGGATCCAATGGAATCAAGGGATTGACTTGACTCTGAGTATAGGCATACATCGATGTATACCTTAGAAATATTAGTAAATCAAAAACTAACAATCTCAACAAACTCAATCAATCAATCCATAATTGTATTCCCCGATAATGATGCTAAAATTTGATGTCGCCTAAATTATTCCTCCAAGAAAGTATAACATGGTCTCTTGTCAAATACATAACCCAACAAGATTAGGGTTAATCCCACAGGGAATAGGACAAGCACTACTAGAAAACAGTAAATTTTCGACGGCCAATTTAGTCGAAAAGTGGTCGAAAAATAAGGTAGTTCTGACAACTTTCTGACTACTTGATGGTAGTCAAAATATAGCTTATAAAAAAATATTTTTTGACTGAAGTAGTCAGAAATTTCCGACTACAATAGTCGAAACTGTAGTCGGATATTTTATAAATATTTATTTAATAATTATAAATATTTCGGCTACTATAGTCAGAAATTTAATAGAAAATTATTTAATAATCTTAATTATTTCCAATAATGTAATCGGAAAATTAATAAAGAATTATTTAATAATTTTAATTATTCCGACTACTGTAGTCGGAAAATTAATAAATAAATATTTAATAATTATAATTATTATGACTACTGTGGTCGGAAATTTAATAAATATTATGTAATAATTTAATTATTCCGACTACTGTAGTCGGAAATTTAATAAATAAATATTTAATAATTATAATTATTCTGACTACTATGGTCAGAAATTTAATAAATAATTATTTAATAATATAATTATTCTGAATATTGTAGTCATAAATTTAATAATTATAATTATTCAGACCAATGTAGTCAAAAATTTTATAAATAATTATTTAATAATTTTAATTATTCTGACCATTATAGTCAAAAAATTATTAAATAACTATTTACTAATTATTATTATTTAATAAATAATTAAATAATTATTATATTGCATTAGCTTACACTGCTTTCAGATCATAAACAACATAACTAATGTATTTATCACAATTGGATCAAACACAACAAAAATTTATAAATACAACCACTTTAAACAATTCAAAACAAATATCAAATCAAATAGTTTAAACATCTAAATGTCACAATAAAAAATAAGAACAATAACTACAATCTAATTATCATCAGATTAATTATCTTCCTCGTCCTGAAATACTTGCGGCATGTGCTTCTTAACCAACTCCTCCAATTTATCAAATTTAGCAAACTTAGCATCATTAGCTGCACATTTCTGAGGCAATTCCACAATGCTTCCATTTCTTCCATAGTTTGTAAAGTAGAAGAAGAACTGGGAAACAACGAAGGACTACTCGAGGATTGGAGAACCTCTGTCCCATAGGTTCTACCTTTCTTTGGACCACCTACCACAGTTTTCTACATATTATTCAGCTTTTCAGGTAATGGTTGGACTATGGTACTATCCTCTGAAGTAGGTTGGGTTTGACGCCACTCTTCTATGCTTTTTTGAAATTCTTCCTTAAAGAAAAATTATTTGTCAGTATGTAAACAAGCAAACTTGAGTAATAATAAAACAATGTATGTAAAAGTTATTATATAACATATGCATTCTTAGCAAGCGGTTTGACCCAATCTCCTCTTGTACTATCCTTGTTTTTCTTCCTATACGTATCTTCGTAGACATCAATAAAAGGGTGCTCTTTTCCCCCATTTTCATATTCCTTCAAAATTTTAGAAAAAGAGATAATGCAAGTACAAAGACAAGTTCGGGCAGCATAGACCAAAACATCTTAAGACAAATAATAGATCATGGAGTCCATGATTCGAAAATACTCAAATCCAATAGAAGTAGTAGTTTAGGTGGATTTTTTACAAGTGTTTAAGCTATAAATAGATAGTTTGGAAAGGGTCTACAGCTATATAGGGAGCCAATGCCCCAAAGTTGCTAATACATTCAACAAAAATGTGCCAAAGATGTTATACACTATATAAGAAGCTATAAGTTAAATTGGAACTCCTGCATCAATTTTGAAGACTTTATACACTATATAAGAAGCTATAAGTTATAAACTCTAATTATTTTCCAATAGGAGGTGGCATTCACTGGAGTTTCCAACCAGTACTTCCTTTATAAAGTATTACTATCATTTATACAATCCACTTCCCATAAATACTTATCACCACTTACCTAGAACTTAAACATATGAAATTTGCTAGTTCTATCTCTAAGATAAGTTAAAAAGTAAACATTCACAAGAAGAAGCTCTGAAAAAAGTATTTCATTTGAATATTTTACGATCAACATATTGGTCTGAATAAGAATTCATGTGTTACTTATGTTGTTTCTAGCCTACAGAAAAATATCCCAACATATTTTCCAAAGAATCCTGTTTTAGGAGGTAATTACATTCTTCATGTTTTGTATGTTTAACTACTCTCAACTATCCATATTGAGAAGATTTTGGTCTGGTTCTATCTGTCTTTTCCCTAGTTTTTTCCTATTATGTAAGAAGTTTATTTGTTTGTGATACCTTGCAGATTCCCATATTTTTTACCTTGTCTAATGATATCAGTCTTTGCATTAGCTACAACAGTAATGTCCTTTTGGCTTCCGATATGGCCCCTAGTATTATATATACTTATCTTCTCATTTTAAGTGCTATCTAGGCTTTCCTCCATAAGTAGTTTTCTCATTCATATTTCAGTCGCTTAATTTGTGATAATATTACATAGCTATGAACATAGTGCGTAATTCTTGAAAATGATTAGTTCTAGTCCATAGCATGAACTAGTGAATTTGACATAGTTAATCCACTATAAAACATAGGACCAGATTTTATTAGCTAAAACAGTTTCAACAGTTTAACTACTTCTAAAACATTACAGGAGACACTTCACAAGCATAACAAAATAAAGAGAGGCAAAAATAACTCTCATGGGGCTGTAGAAGGAACTCCAGATGAATCAAATGGTTCATATATGTCTCAGAACATGAACCATTCTGAACGTAAAGCCCCGAGTTCTCAAAAAAGCCTTCTCAAAAATTGGCCCTTAGTGTCTTCTATTATTGTCTACTATATATTCCTTCTGCGATAACTAAACACTCTAGCTCATTTCCACTATATCTCATGAACACATGGCGCTAATGTGGCATATTAATTTGTAAGATGGAAGTGTTCAACTGTCACAATTGACACAAGTTGAAGTATCTAGATGTGGAAATCGGAGTATGTGTAAATAATGTGACACAAGTTTTCACTACTATAATTTTGATGTACCAGACAGTTTAATCAAATGTTCTTTTAATTATAACTAACTGTATTGTACAATGGATTTAGTTATTTTAGTTTTTTCAGAAAGTTGATGGATAATTTTAATGATCATTATCCAGGCACAAATATCTACTTTTGGATCTCCTTCTTTCCAGCAATTATAAGTCCTTGTTATGTTCTCTTTTTCTTTTCTCTTTGCTTCCGAAGAATAACTTGCTCTCATGTTTTTGACTTTTCCAATAATGGTTATTAGAAGTTAATCATATTGGTTGGTACCAAGCTTCATCACGTGGTGGTCAAGCTGGCAGTTGAACTCATGGAAAGTAGTCCATTGGAAGGGTTTCATCAGTTTAACCTTCGAGATGAGCTCTTCTGGTTTGGGAAGCCTAGATTTCTGCTACGGATAATACAATTTATATCATTCCAGGTATTAGAAATAACATAAACTTTATCCCCCTACTTCATAGGTTAACAAAAAGTGTATTATAATTAGTTTTATCTCAATGATATAGTATCTTTGAATATACCTTACCGATTGCTCTTCTCGGTTAATCATATGCAGAATGTATTTGAGATGGCAATGTACATATGGTCACTGGTAAGAACTTGAGAACTTAGTGTCCTGATAGAGGTTTTGCTTTTCCTTTAATGAATTAAGTTCTTCACACATATCCCATTTGCTGATAATGCATGGTTCAGGCATTATTTACACTTAGCCTCCATTATTTATCAGTATGCCTAAAATGAAAAAAAGTTAGTCTCTCTTTCTCTCTTTTTTTAAGAAGATTTCTATAATCAAACCATTTAAAAGCTAGCTCTTTGAAACATAAAAACAAATAGCTTAAAGCTAATACATAAACATAACCTATCTAAATTGTTTTCCTTAGCACAAAAGTCAATTCATTTCTCCCAAAATCACAACTGATGGAAATCCACAAAACACTCCTGATTAAAACCAAAACCAAAACACCACCACTACCACCAACAAACCCAGTGTATTCCCACCAAGTAGTAATACAATATGAAGAAGATCAAGTTCATAACAAAAGAAACAAGCAACAACAAGAGCAACAAGATGTCAACAATGCTAGTGAATCGAAATAGGCCACACACGGCTTCACTAGACTTCAATATGAACAACAACAAGAGCAACAAGATGTCAACAATGCTAGTGAATCAAAATAGGACACACACGACTTCACTAGACTTCAATATGAATAATAACAAGAGCAACAAGATGTCAACAATGCTAGTGAATCGAAATAGGCCATACACGACTTCACTAGACTTCAAGATAAACAACAACAAGAAGATAACAACAATAGTGAATCGAAATAGCCCCATACGGCTTTACTAAGTCATGGTATAGAACAGTGAACTAAACCAAACAAATCAAAAATTTAAGCTATTATTACCAGTTTTCGTCGTTGTGTAGCGAAACTCATCGAACCTCTAGTGTGCAATGAGCCACCCATTTGAGACACTCTATTTGACTTTACCCGTTTCCTCCTTTCCCTATATTCAGGAGTATTTTATTTTTTTAAAAAACTGATCCCACACATTAGCATTCAGCCATCCAGGTTTTTCTAAGTGCCTCCGAGCCTCATACAAGTGTTCTTTGATACGTTGAGCTACTTTCAACTTGAAAATATGTTGAATTTCATTATCATGAAAAGAATTCCATGCACACTTTGTCTGCAAAATAGTTTAATATAAAGTCATGAAATGAGTTGACAGATATAAAGGTAAATTTATCATTGATAGCATACTGAAATGGTAAATTCTTTGATTTTGATTATACCACAAACTGATTCCATATAAGCACTCTGATGTCGAGTCGAATCTCATTCCAACTTCCCCATGGCTCCATGTAAAATGGTTTAATTTCTTCTATAACCATATGTCCACCGGCGTAAGCAGGAATGAACCTGCAATAAAATTACATTAAATTATCTTAGCTTCGAAAATTTTAAAAATTATGAAAAAAATAAGATTTACTTACCCATTATTATCAGGGGAGATAACTAGCCTCTCATTGCCGTCATATTCTACTATCTCTTTAAATTTAGGAATCTAGGAAGCAGCTATTGTAGCATTAGATGCTGCAGCACTATCAATGGAGGGCGATGTTGATATGTTGGGATGTTCAATTCTCAATTCAGAAAACCTAGGTATGGATGATGTTGAAGGTACGGATGAAGAGCTACTATGCAGCCTATTATGGGGAGAAAAGGGCTGAAACTGGTGGGGAGATGGGGGCATAAAAAATGCATTTGGTAGTGAAATTGTTGCCCTTGGAGGAGGAATAATATTTGTAGCAGTTGGTTGAAGATTTGTGGTAACAGGTGGTATTGGTGGTGGTGTATATTTACCTTCAGAAAGATTATCAAGTCCTTTCTTACCTTTCTTACGTCGTCCATTACCATGACCTTTTGATGCCATTGGTTTTCTTTATTAACCACCTGGAAAAAAACAACACAAAAAAGAGTTAGTCTATGTTATGCTGCCTATATATGTTTCTTAGATCAAAGAAAAATTAAATTTTGCATTCCCTGTAGTACTGAGTGAAAGAAAGTCACATCTACCAGATGCATTGCTAAAAAGTAATCTCTGCGCGTGTGATTGGAGTAACCAAAACATCACCTCTTTCCCATATTCTATATCCCTCCAAACTTTAATTTGGCACATAAACAATTACACTTTATTCACCATTATTACAAAGGGAAAAAATCTCTAAAAGAAGGTTAGTAAACTACAAATCCACAGTATTATTATACTAGGCAAAAGAACTTCCAAGAGGTCTACATGTGGATCTACTATTATACAAACAAGTAATGGAGTGAAATTATTTTGTTCAATGTAAAACTTGTTTTCAAACCAAGACCTCACAAGAGAAGTAAATGTATAATCTGAATGACTAATCAACAATCATAAAACTAACTGCTTAGATTAAGCATGGGATGTTGAACACTATTAAAATGTCACCACAATACTGCTAATATTATACCTTGTTACAACAGCTAATAATAAAAATCAACAGCTAAATAAGAATTCAAGACCTTGTTACAACACAGTACTACTAATAATAACAACTTAATCCTCGTCGTTTCTTTCATAGTCATTTATCAATTCTTCCTCATCACTTGTTTCATATTCATTCATCGATTCTTCCTCATCACTTGTTTCATATTCATTCATTGATTCTTCCTCATCACTTGTTTCATTTTCATCAAGTAACTCTTCCTCGCTTATTCATTTTCATCAATTGGATCTCCCTCATCATTTGCCTCAGATTTTCCTTCTCCATAATCATGAACATTCAATCTAAGTTCAAAAGGATCAAATTCTTCATACAAGTGTTCGTTATGCTGCAACTCATATGCTAATTCATCATCCACCCTTTTTTCAACACTTGAAATGTCATTCTGATACGCTACATCCAATTCATCCTCTACTACAACTCTACCTACGGACTTTGTTTTTATAACTACCCGCCATGCAGATTTATTCTTACACAAAGGATAAGGAACGTAATACACTTGTTTAACATTTTGTGCAATGACAAATGGATCATAGAGTCCATACTCCCTTGTACGCTTAATTTCAACTATTTTGTACAGAGGGTGCACCTTTGTACCTAACTTAGGAGTAGGATCATACCACTTATATCGAAAGAAAACCAATTTTTTCTTTGGCCAACCAATATAATAATTGAGTTCTAAAATCTCGTGAAGCACACCATAATAATCAACACCACCATCACCTTTTACCCAAACCCCATTATTGTTATTTTTCTTTCCCTTAGAAAACACTTTTGTATGAAATCTGTACCCATTGACAGAGTACTTAGAAAACTTTTTGACTTTAGCATCAGGTCCCCAAGCTATATCACGTCAAAATTGGCCATTTGGGTTATAATTAAGTGGATTATAAACCTATAAAAAGTTTAAAAAAAGAATTTAAATACACATGACATTGAACAATAATGTAAACTGTGTTAAATATTTAAGTTACACTTACATATTCTCTAAACCACACTAAAAACATAGGATAAACAGCAGCATCCCCATGTAAAGCCACGAAGTAGCTGGCCGACAAAGTTATGACTTTCATTAGTTAAAGCTTAGATAGACCTTGAATGGTTGTCCTTAATATAAATATACTCACTTATAAATAGGAAGGACCTCGAGATAATTTAATAATACATGTGTTGTAGCTGACTTAATCTCCTCCTCATTCAAATATCGAACTGGACTACCTTTCGGACTTTCTTTACCTGGTTGATTGAATATTAAAAATGGTGGTGCTGAAGGATCTGTATTTTCTCCATCATCATGCCTATTAGGTCGGTGTCTAAGACATGGTACATCATGTTCAAAATAATATGAATAAAAATAAGAGGTCTCTTTATCCAAATAAGCCTCACATATTGATCCCTTAATTCGGGATCTGTTTTTTATGGTCCATTTACATTTGCCAATAGTCCTCCATAGTATGATCTTTTAGATGAAATAATGTTCAATTAAAACACATGAAGGTAAATTTTAAAAGTTAATACCTCTCAAAGGGATACATACATCGACACTGAACAGGTCCTTCAAGTCGTGCCTCTCACACAAGGTGAATTGGAAGATGCTCCATAACATCAAAAAAACCAGGAGGAAAAATTTTGGCCAACTTGTTTAAGGTTAAGTGAATGTTGATTTCCATCAAAGATAGGTTCTCCTCCCTTAATGTATTAGAACATAAATCTTTGAAAAATAAACTTATCTTTATTATGGGCTTTTGAATTCTATCAGGAAATGAATAGAATGCAATAGGCATCAATGACTCCATGAAAATATGTAAGTCATAGCTCTTCATAGAGGTCAACTTTCCTTCCTTCATATCAAAACACCTAGACAAATTTGACGCATATCCATCTGGCATTCTCAAATTGTTAACCCAATCACAAATCACTCTTCTATCCTCCAAAGTGAATATGTAACTGTCCTTGGGCTTCTAAATTTTTTTATTTAAGTATGTCAGGTATAACTCACTACGCCGAAAATACTCTTTTAAGTCCATCCTGGTCTTCAAGTCATCTTTTTTTTTGTTACTTACATTTATCACAGTATTAAACAAGTTGTCAAAGAAGTTTTTCTCAATATGCATGGGATCCATATTATGAGGTAGAAGATTATACTTCCAATAATCTAACTCCCAAAATATACTTCGTTTAGTCCAGTTATGTGTTACACCATAACCAGTTATCCTGGATGGTGGGGACTCTGTTACCTTAGGTAGATTCCTCACTCTATCCCAAATTTTTTCTCACGACAAAATTGGCAGTGGCTCCTCAAAATCAGTCTTATTCTTCATAAAATCAGTAGTATTTCTCCTAAACTCATGTTGCATTGGTAAGAATTGATGGTGAAAGTCAAACCATGAGTTTTTACCCCCATGTTTCAAAGTGAATGCTTTTGTGTCTTCTATACAACAAGGGCAAGCTAATTTTCCCGCAGTCGACCACCCAGACATCATTCCATAAGCAGGAAAGTCATTTATAGTCCACATCAATGTAGTACACAATCTAAAGTTTTGTTTCATTATACATCATATGCTTCCACACCTTCATGCCATAATAAGTTCAAATCATCAATCAATAGCTGCAGATATACACCAATCAAAACTTTTGGATTGCGAGGACATGCAAGTTAGAAATATATACTGACTCATCATACACAATTCAGGTGAAAGATTATAAGGAGTCACAAACACTGGCCAACATGAATATGGTGTAGGTAAGACAGAAAATGGATTAAATCAATTAGTAGATAATCCTAACCTAATGTTTCTTGGTTCACTAGAAAAATACGGATACACACTATCGAAATGCTTTCATGCTTCTCCATCTGACGGATGACATAAAACACCAGGTGGTATTTTATTTTCATACTGCCATCTCATATGAGAGGCAGAGCTCATTGATGCATACAACCTCTTTAACCATGGTATAAGGGGTAAGTAATGCATCAACTTCACAGGAACCTTCTTCCCTTTAGCATGTCTGACTTCCTTATAATGAGGCTGATTACAAAATTTGCAATGTTCTAAATTTGCATCTTCCTTATAGAATAACATGCAACCTTTCTCGTAACAGTGAATCCTCTCTGTTGAAAGTCCTAACTTAGAAACCAACTTCTTTGATATGCAGAAATCTTGGGTAAGTCAAGTTTATTTGGGTTAAGTTCATTCATAAGTCCAATGATAGAGTTTATTCCCTCTTGAGAAATTAAATAATCTGACTTAATACGTAGTAACCAAACGGCAATAGATAACTTAGAATGCATTGATCCTTCATACAATGGATGATTGGATTCCTTTAACTGTTCATAAAAGTGGTTAGCCTCATCATTTGGTTCATTTTGAGCCCCTGTGTGTGTACCAAAAGCATCCCTAACCATCTCACTATATCGTGAACTTTCAACATTATTCTCACTTATTAGATTTTCAACATAATTTTGAAAAGCAAAATTATTAACAGAACTACTCTCTCCATGAGCTGTCTATACAGTATAATTCAACATAAAACCTTTTCTATAAAGATGTAATGTAACAGCATCTGGATTCAATAACTTGCAACACTTGAAATTCTAACAAGGACACCTAATTGTCCCTTTAATAAGAAAATCATTAAGTGTCATTGCTTTAGCAATAAATACAGCTACCCCAGCTTTATATTTCTCTGTCAACCCCGCACGATTAGGATAAAGTCTATTATACATCCATGTACGATCTTCATTTTCCATCTACATAAGAACAACAACAATAATAATAGAAAAGAGAAACAAAAACAAGAGAAACAAAATAATAACAGGGTTGTTTAGAGATGCTACTACACAGTGGACACAAGCAGAAAACTAAGAGATTCAATACAACATAGTAAAGAAGCCAGCAACAACAAAATATTTTAATTAAAAGAAGAATTTTCTTATCAGTGAAAGGTATCCAATCCATGTGATAGCTATTTACTTGTTTAATAGCTTGGATTTTTTTATCAGCAACAATAGCTATTTACTTGTTTAATATATATGTATGACATTTTTTATGGCCAGGAGCAATACTTGGAGAGGGAACAGGTTGTACAATGTCTGATGATAAAGATGAACTACAAATGGATTTTTCATTAGACCAATCTGGAGGTGATGCACATGAATTGATGGGTATGGGATTTGGTCTTTCTACTGAATCTGAAAGGTCTCTAATTGAGAGGGCCATACATGAACTCAAAATAGAGATCAAACAATTTCTACCTAACCGCTTTTATGACCAACTATCTTTTCTTTTTTTTGGTTGAGATATCAAAAGTAGTGTTATTACATTTTTTTTGACGCATTATACATAAGAAAATAACGTTTTTTTCACCTATTATCTGCTGCCCTCTTACAATTTGAATAGAAGAAAATAATCTCTACAGATCTCTAGAGTGTAAATATGAAAGAACTCTTCTAAAAAAAATATAAAACTAAATAAAAAGGGTAAGGAACCATATGACTGAAAACATTTGAGGATTAAGTTTTCATAAAATCACTTCCAAAATTTCAAACCCGTTTGCATAAGAAAATTAAATCTGAAGTTTCTTCAACCAGATTCTTGGTCCTCTTGCATCAATCTATTAGTATAAGCACATTTCATACAACTATCATACTTCTACCATGTGGAGAGTAAACAAAAACAGCTTTCAACAAGATACAAACGACATATCTAAGATGAATACAACAACATTTTCTTCTTCAAATAACGGTCAGTAATAAATTATGGCTCAACAAAGTAACAAATTCAATTGGAACCATACGAGCACATCAAAGTTTCTGCTGATTCAACTATTAAACCAAGAATAGCTTAGAAAAGTTACCATCAACGAACCAATCTCAAGAAAAAAGCCATAAAGTTCTTATTCCACCATCTAATGGTGATTCAGTAGCCAAATGCAACACATCAACCAGTATAGCACATCTAATAGTGATTCAGTAACCAAAGCCATAAAGTTCATTTTTTACCTCGAATCAGTGAAATTGACCGTCGTCGTTACCACTTTTTGCGAAAGACGCAACCTTTACAGCCAACTTTTGACAGAGACGCAGAGATAAGAGAGCCAAGAGAGAGAAGAGAGAAGCTTTCCCTAAAGAGAGGAAATGAGAGAGAGACAAAATTGGGAAAGCTGTGCATTTAGGATATATTAAAATTAAATTTCTGACTACTTTAGTCGAAAATAAATTCAATATGTTTAATTATTTAAAGTTTCCGACTACTTTGGTTGGTTAAGTATTTAATATAATAAATTATGTATTAAAATCAATTATTTATAAGATTTCCAACTACAGTAGTCAAAAACAATTTTATTTTATTTAATTATTTAATGTTTCTGACTACATCAGTCAGTTATATATATTTGATATTTGATACTTACAATTTAATTATATATTAAAATTAATTAATACAACTTAATTAAATAATTAAATTAATTAATACAATGTGAAAGGCTACCGTGTAACTTATATTTTACATATAATTATTTATTTAATAATTCAATATAATGTTCCAACCACTTCAGTCAGTACAAATTAAATATATTTAATTATTTAATTAATTATATTTCTGACTACAGTAGTCGGAAATACATATGTAATTATTTAAACTTTCTGACTACTTCGGTCGGTTAAGTATTTAATAGAATAAATTATGTATTGAAATTAATTATTTATAAGATTTTTGACTACAGTAGTCGAAAATAATTTTATTTTATTTAATTATTTAATGTTTCTAACTACATCGTTCGGTTTATATATTTGATATTTGCTATTTACAATTTAATTATATATTTAAATTAATTAATACAACTTAATTAAATATTTAAATTAATTATACAATGTGAAAGACTACCGTGTAACTTATATTTTACATATAATTATTTCTTTAATCATTCAATATAATATTCCAACCACTACAGTCAGTACAAATTAAATATATTTAATTATTTAATTAATTATATTTTTGACTACAGTAGTCGTAAATATATGTTTAATTATTTATTTAAATAAATATGTAATTTTGGTGTAAGGGCACGATTATATATTTACTAATATATTCAATTAATTATTTTCATTTTAGACTACAACGGTCAGAAATATATATTTAATAATTTATTTTAATTATTTTTTAAATCTAGCATAAGGAACTACTTATACATTTAGTAATATATTTATTTAATTATTATTATTTATGACTACGGTGGTCGGATATATACTTAATTAATTTTAATTTTATTTAGTTATTAGTATTTCCTACTACAGTAGTCGTAAATATAAATTTAATAATTTATTTAAATAATTATTTAATTTTCATATAAGGGACTGATTAAATATTTAGAATTATATTTATTTAATATTTCCGACTACAATAGTCAGATGTATATTAAATTAATTATTAATTTTATTTATTTATTACTGTTTCCGACTACTGTAGTTGGAATTTATATTTCTCAGAATTTGCCGCCAATCATTCTAACTGTTTTCGTCACAAAATGTATTGAAAAAATATTTTATAAAAAATAAAAATAAAAAATAATATTTTCGACCGAAGTAGTCAGAAATTTTCGACTACTTTTTTCAGTCGGATAATAGCGAATTTCTGGTAGTGAAGAATGTATCACGAGCTTGCTGATGTAGCTGGAAAGCATAGAAAGTAAATGTGGGATTTTGTGAGAACAATAGTATGAGTAACAATATTAGCAAATAGGTTTGTTATCAGTATGAGACAATCACTAGGATTGTGTTCCCCCTGATTTCTTAACTCCACAAACTTATCATGCTCGTCAAACTATCTCAGTGTATTACATGCAAAATCTAATAAGTTATGTATTACCTAACCATCTCTAGACTTCGGTTTGGGTGAATTTCACTCATCTCCTCTCAATTTTAGAGTATCACATTACTAACTCATACTATGGATCCAAGATTAACTATCTTCTCTTGGTCTCAAGTTAATTAAATGAAGGTTTGTAGCTTTAAATTACTATTATGATCTTATTTTCTCAATCTCTACCTCTCTCTTTAGTTAGTATTAAATGCAGATGGGTTCCTAAATTTACAACTATTAAGAAACCAATCTGAGTGAGGTAAACCACAGTACGTGTATGAACACCAATTAAGAATGACTTTGCACTTTCTCTATTTTGTTAATCCATCAAGTTAGTTGTTTATGCTTGAAAGAATACATATAGAATTTATAATTGAAAGCATACAAATGATCTCACGAATAATAAGAATGAAAACCATAATCTCTACCTTATATAAAACCCTAAAAACCAAGAACAAGAATTTCAAGATCAAAAGTGTCTCTTAGAACTCAAAACAATGTAATAAATATATAAAGTGCATACACTAATAATAAAACTAAAAAGGGGTATTTATAGTTACATTAAAAATTCCTAAACAAAATAGGTTAACAAAGGTTGGTAGTGACAACACCTTAGGCAACAAGTCATTTGGACAGACGCTGACTCGTTCTCAACTCTGTCTCCTTAGGCTCCATGTGGCTGGTGATGAGTCACTAGGTCACTAACTAAGTTGTTACCTGACTCGTTGGTTCCCCAACTAAATATTAAAGTTATAAATCTTTGCCTCCATATGCTTAGAATAAGGATCACTATGAGTCGTAGTATGACCTTATGATTCGTCACCATCTTTTGTTTCCACTGCTATCCAAATACACTTTTCAAGACTTTTTTACCTCTTTTTCTCGGAACCACTATCACTACTTGTAGTCTAACCATATGAGTTGTAGTTAGTTTGTATTTCATTCCTTCTCTTATGAACATTCATTGGCCTGATGATGACTTGGATGGTGAGTCGTAGTATCACCCAACGGCTCGTTGTTTAAGAAGAAGACTAATATTTGGTGCCTTTTTTCTTTGTTCCATTCCACTCACTTTCGGTCCTATTTTCCTGCAAAAACACATCGTAGATTAAAAAAACCTTAGTACTTGTATAATTTCCTTATTTTAAGAATCTAAAGTGCCATGAAACAAAGTCACATCAGCAAGGAAGCAATTATTTCTATATGATTTTAGATGAACAACATACTATCACTGTCTTTACTCATATCTCTTTATTTGTCGAGATTTTGTTATTTCTATTTGAAATCGGATTGTATTAGGTAGAGAAAAAAGATCAAATACAAAATGTACAAATTAAATTACTGAAATTAGTTCATGGTACTTTAAATTTATGCAGCAATAAAAATCAACTATAATTTGAACTCGGCCATTAAGTTCTAGATACTGTACTTCAAATTCATACAATACTTGTCATTGAAACTCGACCACTGATTTCTAGATACCATGGCATTAGCTTAGAGTGACTTTGTTTAATTATCTTCCTCTGTCTTTTTAGTAAGTTTTTTTCTACAATTTAGGCATCTTCTTTTTAATAGGTGGACACCAAGATGTTGTTTAGGCGAAGAGGTCTACTAATTTATGAGGCAAGTTCAATGTTATCCTTCTAAAGTAATTCGCGAATGAATAATCTGTATAGTTAATTGAAGAGAATTTTGAAAAACTATGTAATTGACATGCAGTAGATTCTTGAGAACATGAAACTAAAGGATATTTTTAATGGCATATGTTCTAATTGGTTTGTTTACATAAAGAGGATAAAGGTTCTAGGTGCACAAAGTTCCTATCTTCTCAAATTAGCATCTATAAACAAAATTTCTAAAATAGTTGTTATGGAAGCATTGTGTAATACCCCAAGTTTTAGACTTTACAAACTTCCTAGTATTGAGCCCACTGTCCAAATTATGACTTAGTGACAAGTCATGAAGACTCCTCAAGCTTTGTAAGATTCTAGTCGTTGCTTGACCATTAAATTTGTCCATGGTTTTTGCTGAGGTCATGACTTGGACCTCACTAGTTGTAAGGTGTAATGATTAACTTTTTGATAAAATATGTGAATTGTCTGCTTTTGTGTGATTTGAATATTTTACCCCTACCCATAGTCGCATTATGGAGTGTTGGGGTGATTGACATGGTTCCTAATGTATTTTGGTACCATTTATGCGATATTGTGATTTTTGATAGCTTCGAGAGCCTTATTTTGGACTTATATGAATATCTTTTGATTCGTGCTATGGATGGATGAATGGACTACATCAGAAGCTCTAGAATATTGATTTTAGGCTAGGTAGACCTTTGGTTTGGGTTCCTATGCACCTGAGCTCATTTTGACCTATTGGTCAAAAATTTGGAAAAATTAAAAATATGGATGTGAGACTGACATTTGATCGAAATGACCTTAGATTGAAAATCCGACTTCTCCAACAGATCTGAATATTGATTTTAGCGTGGTAAGATATTTGGTGTGATTTTACGACTTTTAAATCTCATTTCGAGCCTCAATTTGGAAAATTATGATGTCGGATTTTGGGGGTCAACTTTGTGAAAACGATTTTTTTTTCAAAAATTTGATATTGCCATTGAGTCCGGAGCATCGAATTTAGTGCGGTTACATAGTTCGTTTGCGTATATCGAACTTCAAACGAATCCCGAACACCCTGTCGAAGTTCGGGTTGGACTTTAGAAAAATCTGATGGAATTGCAGTTTATTTGGGTATAAAAACAGCTTTCCCCCCTTCATTTTGCCCATTTTGCTAATTTTTCATCTTGCCTCTTCAAAGTTAAATCTTAAAATAGTGTGGGAAAGCTCGATTAAAATCTATTTCTTAATTCTATTATGAATTTAAGGTACGAATTCACCTTTTTCTTAGTAATTTCTTGATTAATTTCTCAAAACCTCCAAAATCTTAAGGCTTGATTTTAAACCTCAATTTCACTTGAATAATATTTTAATCTTGTAATTACTAGTTTTTCATCAATTTAACTTTCAAAACAATTTTGACTCTTGATTTAACCCGGATTTCAAAGATTTTACTCGATAAAACTTAAAAATGATTTTTCTTTGATTTGAATCTCAGTTTTTACTCGATTTGACTTGAGTTTTCAGCTGTAGGTTCCTAAAAGTGTGGAAAATATATTTTTGAAGTAAAGCTATGATTTTTCCTTCTTTTTTGAAAATCCATTTTGGGGATTCATTTTGACCTAGAACCAAAAGCAGTCAATATGGGTGTCATTGGTTTTGTTATGATGTGTAGATTCCATATTTGATATTTTTAATGGAGTTCGGGATCATTCGTGAAAAGTAAGATTGTGGGATCAAAGTGTAGCAGACCAATTTTGGCTTTTGAGGCAGGTTATGGCTTAACTCTTTTAGATGAGGTTGGGTAGTAAATGATGGTACAAAATGCATGTTAAGGGTGGGAACTAATAATGAAGAATATCTATTTTTGTTTTTTGCCCGTTTGGGGGATTATATGTAATGTAATTAGTGAAACTGAGATATTATGTGATATGTACGGTCATGTGGGATCCGATGTAATATTGATAGTCTTGAATATATGTGAATAATTGTATTGTGTTGTTTAAATGCCTAATATGGTACCATTGATGTATTGTGATATATTCATACTTGTTATTTGAGACGTGGAAATTCATAGATGGAACAAAAATAATGAGTGAATATTAGCTTACGTAGTTGTGGAAATGTATAATTATGGTTGGTTGTGGAAATATATCATTGTGATTGGTTGTGGAAATACTCATTGTGATTGGTTATGAGCATTACATCCCTATATCATACTCATTCATGAAACATTGGTACCATCATGGAAACATCTGAGAAACACCTTTTATAAAATCCTCGCTGAGGAAAGTGCCAGGGATGATATATTGTAACACCTTATAAATCCCTTTTCCTACGGATGTGATGGAAAGGAGAAATGAGATATGTGGATTATATATGGTTTGATGTAACCCCATAGGTCCTAAGTCGGAATGATTTAGCTCTGTAGGTGTATACGAGGATTATGCGATGATCCTGGTGGTTGCGTGATGACCTCGTGCATCATCATTATCACCAATATCATTTACATTGCACTTACTTTATTGTGTTTATGTTGTGTTGTATTTCCATATTGACTTGTCATCAATGTATTTGTCTTACCTTCCTTTACTTGTCTTTGATGACCTTGTATCTTCATATTCTCCCTTGTTCTACTTATATGTGAATAATGCATACTTGTGTTCTATCTTGATGTGTTGCTGTAATATATGTGATATATTAGAACTCTTAATGCAAGCAGTGTGGGCTACCGTTGTGGGATATTTTTTGATTTCAAGTGACGTGCCCATACTGTGTATTTTGTATGCTTTTTTTTCTACTTTGCTCGATCGGCCTATGATACCTACTAAGTACAAGTGGACTGTACTTACTCCTACTTCACCCTTTTGTGTAGCTTCAGGTTTGGGTGTGCCTCATATTAGTATATTTTTTAGCGCCTTCAGATTGATTACTCAAGGAAACGGTTGGACATTTATACGTCCGGAGTTCACCTATATCCTTTTGTATTAGTCATGTCTTTAAAAGTGTTTGGAGATAAATATTTTCCTTTGTGGTTATTTTTAGTATTTGACTCTGGGATTGTATTAGTAGTTCACCCCCAAAGCCTATCCAAAGCATAATACATAACAAATAATAGAAGAGAACCACGTATGATAAGATAGTAATATAGCTTCAAAAATAATCTAAAAGAGTCAACAAACCATTAAACCCACATATGTCCACAAAAGCGCCTAACAAAGACCGATTATCAACCTAACAATACATCCCAAAATGAAATCTGATAGAACAACCAACAATATCGTCAACCGGTATCAACCCCAATAACAATACCAATGCTAAGGCTGCACTAATATCGATCCCACCCATTCCAACCCATAGTAGTACCAACAAAGCCTCTAACCAAAAGAATACCAAAATTCAGTTAGACATGCCCCCAATCATAGCCAAAACCAATATCCATAAATAAGTCAAAGTATGAAATAACATTCATGAAATGGAGCCTTCTGAATAGATAGAAGCTCACCACTTCAATCCAAATGCTGACCCCAAAGTCCGAATCGCTAAGTAGGAGGAGTGGAACGGCCGGTTCCTACATAACATGGGGATACAATACCTGAAGATGGGTTAGCGGGTGAACACTAGCATGAACTCAGGATAAGGATAAAATAATGTCATTTATAAAACCAAGTAACAACCATCCATATGCATACGACCATACATATATGTAAATAATCATGATGGGAAAGGGGACCGGGTTTAGCATGCTATTAAAACTTTTACCTTGGCTATGTAGCTTAGCCGTCCTAAACCACCCATGGGCTATATGGGTTCAGCTCCCCCTACTGAAAGGGCCTCAGTGCATGAAGCCGTACGGCTAGGAAAGAAAATATGGGATGACTAGTACATCCCTCAAAATATATAGTGTGACATCATGCACACGGTCTCTAGGACCAAACCCCACATTGACAAATACGAGTTTCCAGTTTACACCCCTCCAGGACATCCACCTTCCATGACTTTGCTACACATATCGACTTTAAGCCCAATTAAAACCATTTTCCAACCAAACCATTATTCCATTATTATTAATCAAGGCTATTATTAGTGGTATTATCATACCTACAATAACTTGGAAGTATTATCCTTAGCCAAACCTTAGGAGATTACCATGTACCCCATATGGTTTCTAATTAACCAAAACCATGGCCACCAAGGCCTTTTCAATCCATGCAAAACCATTTAAATCATTCATATCATTTAGGGTTCCATTACCAAGTTTAAACCATGCATAAGTTCCATTGAAAAACTAATATTATAGTGAAAACTTTGTTAAAGGCATTTTATCAAACACATTGGGGGCATAGTATTTCCAAAACCAAAGTCCATTTCAAAAGAACCTTTCCCATGCAACCAATTATCCAAAATCACCATTAGTTCATATAAAAGTATAATTGAAACATGGGAAAACCATAACCAAGTATTTATAACAAAATCCCCCAAATCATATTTGAAAATAAAAATTATACAACATTCAAAGCATGAAAACATTGTATAAAACCATGCCTTTAGTTGGAACTAACAATGAGGGAAGAGAGCATGACTTAAACCAAGATGATGATGGAAAGAATTACCAAGACAAGCCCCAATGTACTCCTTGAGATAAAACCCTAGCCTCCTTTCCCCAAGTGCTCTAGAGAGGATTTAAGAGTGTTTTCCAAGTGTTTAAGAATGAAATAATAGGGAAAATAACCTCCCAAGTGCAATATAAGTCGTGGGAAATTATTAGAATAAGTGGGTATATGTCCAGAATACCCCCACTTAAGTTGCACAAAAATCCCATCACAAGGATACGACTGACCCTTACGAGTCATATCATCCCTGTATGAGTTGCACCCACTACTCCCTTGGTTTTACCCTTAGGCCCAATATTGTCCAAGGTACGACACACCCAAACCCAAGTTGTATTCAAGTGTACGACTAGTATCCATCAACCATACCCCTACAAAAATGGAATATAGGAGCTCTGACACTGACCATCATACGAGTCCTCAATACGACTTATACCTAGCTTACGGCTTTTGGTGAGCCACTCGCAGTCAGATCTACCTTAAGTTACCAAGTTTAAGGTTAAGTAAAGGAACCAAAGGATCCGTATCTAACCAAACAACTCATACCACTAAGTCTTACCCAATCCAGTGATCAAAATCCATGAGTCGTATTGGGTCTAGAAACCAAAATTCTAAGAATTTTTATAAGGTCCAGAAACCAGGATATTTCAGTTTCCCCCACTAGGAACATTCGTCCTCGAATGACGGACAAGGTAGGAGTAACCACACTCACGAGTCATTTGTCAAATATTATCCCAATCTTTAACAAAGTTTGAAGACAAAGAGACAAAGATAATAATATTTCCTTTAACAACTCAGAAAATATAGATGTGTTGAAGACATATACCTTTCGCACAAATCCCAGGAGCAGAAAATAAATTCAAATACTGGACTTCATATCCTCCTCCGCTTCCCATGTATCTTCGTAAACCTTATGGTTCTACCATAAAACCTTAATCGAAGCCACATCCTTGGTTTGCAATCGGTCTATCCAAGATCACAATCGGGACCTCTTTATAAGACAGAAAGTCTGAGATACCCAACCCTTCCAAAGGAATAATTGAAGAAGGATTACCAAGACACTTCCTCAATATGGAGACATGAAATACCATATGAATGGAGTTAAAACTAAAGGACAACTTCAATTCATAAGCAACATTGCCAACCCTCCACAAAACCACATAAGGACCAATATTTCGAGGATTGAGCTTTCCCTTTTAGCCAAACCACATTACTCCCTTCATAGGAGATACTTTGAGGAATACCTTATCCCTAACCTCAAACTCCAAGTCTCTACGCCTTACATCCACATAGACTTTTGACAACTTTAGGCAGCCTTAAGCCTATCACAAATCACCTTAACTTTTTCTATAGCCTGATAGACCAAATTTGGACCAAAAATATTTGCCTCACCGAGCTCGAACAAACCAATAGGAGACCTACACCTCCTACCATATAGTGCCTCAAAAGGTGCCATACCAATACTAAAGTGATAGCTATTATTGTAAGAAAACTCTACCAAGGTAGATGCTTAACCCAACTGCCACAATAATCAACAATACACGCCCGAAGCATATCCTTCAATGTTTAAATAGTTCTTTCTTCTTGCCCATCCATCTGAGGAAGAAAAGTAGTACTTAGACTCACCTTACTACCCAATCCCTTCTTAAACGACTACTAGAAATGAGATGAAAATTGCATACCATGATTAGAGATAATCGAAAGAGGTACCCCATGCAGCTTCACAATCTCCTAAAGATATAACTTCGCATAATCCTCCACCAAAAAAGTATTCCTTACTGGAAAGAAGTGAGCAAATTTTATCATCCAATCCACGATAACCCAAATTGAATTATATTGATTTTGAGACCGAGGAAGACCGGTAACGAAATGTATATTGATTACCTACTATTTCCACTTGATTAAAACAATCTCTTGATACAACCCACCAGGTTTTATGTGCTTAACTTTAACTTGTTGACACACCAAACAATTGGCTACAAAATCAGCCACGTCCCTTTTCATACCATTCCACCAATACATCTCCTTGAGATTATGATACATCTTTGTCGAGCTAGGATGTACCACGTAGCGCGATTCATATGTCTAAATAAAGATCCTTTGCCACAAACAGTCGATATCAGGAATGCATAACCTTCCTTGGTACCGTAAAGTACTGTCGCCAGTGATCTCAAACACCATTACCTTCTACATACCCACATTACTCTTTATTTTCATCAAGATAGGATTTACCACTTGCTTTTCCTTAATCTGTACACCATGAGATAATCGAACCACTTCTTGTACCATTACACCTTTATTCTTGGATTCGAAGAGGAGAACTCAAAGATTAGTAAAGAGGTGAATACCATTCACCAACTCCCGCTTTCCTTTCTCCATATATGCCAAACTCTCCATGGACAACCTGCTAAGAGTATCAGCAACCACATTATCTTACCTGGGTGATAATGAAGACTTATGTCATAGTATTTGAGAAGCTCCAACCATCTTCTCTGCTTGAGGTTTAGCTCCTTCTGAGTGAACACATACTGTAAACTCTTATGATCAGAAAAGATGTCTACGTGCACTCCATATATATAATGCTGGCAGTTTTAAAGCAAAAATCATCATTAACGGTTCCAAATCATGGGTAAGATAATTCCTCTCATGTATCTTCAACTGCTTAGAAGCATAGGCAATCACATTCCCGTGCTGCATCAAGACACAACTAATTCCTACCCTAGATGCATCATAATAAACTAGAAACCCCTTACTACCCTCAGGCAATGTCAAAACCAGAGCTGAAGTTAGCTTATCTTTCAACTTTTTAAAACTCCTGACAAGCATCCAACTAAGAAAATTTTACCTTTTTCTGAGTCAACTTAGTCAAAGAAGCATCTATCATTGAAAAGTTCTCCACAAACCACTAAGAATACCCAGCTAAACCCAAAAAGCTCCAAATGTCAGTTGAAGTCGTAGGTATAGGCCATCTTTTAACCACAACCACCTTTTGTGGATCCACCATGATCCCCTCTCTAGAAATAACATGACCAAGAAAAGTCAAAGCATTCAACCAAAATTCACACTTGGAGAACTTGGCATACAACTGTTGTTCCTTCAAGGTATGCAATACCATATGGAGGTGATTAACATGATCCACCTTACTTTTTGAATAAAATAGAAGGTCATCAATAAACACAATGACAAAGAGATCTATGAACTACCTGAAAACCCTGTTCATCAAGTCCATAAATGCCGCCGGGGCATTAGTCAAACCAAATGTCATCACAAAAAATTCAAACTGCCTATACCGACTACAAAAAGTCGTCTTAGGGATATCCTTCTCCCTAATCTTATGATGATGATACCCAGACCGAAGATATATCTTGGAAAAGAACTTGGCACCTTGCAACTGATCAAAAAAAGTCATCTATCCTTGGGAGAGGATACTTGTTCTTGACCGTTACCTTATTCAACTGCTGGTAGTCAATGCTCATCCAAAAGAGAACCATCTTTCTTGCGCATGACCAACATCGCTGAACCCCACGGGGATACACTAGGACAAATAAACCCCTTATCCAAAATACCCTTAAGTTTCTCAACTCAACTAGAGATATTCTATAAGGAGGAATAGAAATTGGATGAGTGTCCAGAACCAAGTCAATACCAAACTTTATTTCCCTATTCAGAGAAACACCAGGAAGATCATTCGAAAAGACCTCAGGAAACTCACTTACCATTGGAATTTACAGTAACAAAGGACCTTCCGGTTAGAATCTTTGCTCGGACCAAGGGATAAAGAAAACCTTTGGAGATTAACATCTGAGCACTAAAATAAGAAATAAACCTCCCCCTAGGAGCTAGGGAATCGCTCTCCCACTCTATAACCAGTTCACCAGGGAACCTAAAGACAACCTTACAGGTTCGACAATCCAAGGACGCATAACAATAGTGTAACTAATCCATCCCTAAAATAACATCAAAATCCACCATATCAAGTTCAAACAAATCCACCAAAGTCTTCCTACCACCAATAATACCACACCCCCTATAGACTTTCTCAGCAATAACTGAGTTAACTATCGGGGTAAAAGCAAAAAAAGGATTTAAAACAACCTTCGAATCAAAAACAACACATATAGCCATAAATAGGGCCACATAAGAAAGAGTGGACCCCAAATCAAGCAGACAATACATATCACAAGAAAAGAGTTGTAATGCACCAGTAATGATATCAGGTAATGCCTCAGATTCCTGCAAAGATACAAGAGCATACAACTTATTTCGGCTAGTGTTAATACCAGAAGTAGGAGCAGACACCAAAGCCGTACTACTAGGAACAGGAGCAGAAGATGAAGCAACCTGAGCTTTGACTGCTCCCAAAGCTCCCTTACCAACTGAATAATTCTTGAGTATATGTCCTGGCTGGCCATATTTAAAACAATTGTCCTTTTCTTTATCATAATAACCCATATGAAGACAACCACAGAACCTATAAAGAAGATATAAAGAAATCGACTGACCCCTACTCTTCTGATATTGGGCATCTTAAGCTAAAAAATTATCACAACTTTGCTGACGCCTATCAACCTACTACCTCGAGTAAGGAGCGCTAGCAGTAGAGAATGAACAAACTCCCCTACTTTTTTTGGCCATTTGACTCCATCCCGACCACCTTGTAACTGAGCACCTTCTTGATAAAAAAATATGCCCCTCTTACCCAGCCTATCTCTGAACTTTGCCTATTTTCTCTTCTCATCTTTCACCTACTGCATATGAACAACTAACCTTGAAATGCCCATATCCTTGATCAGCAAACTGGTCTTGCTTTCCAAGATCAAATCTTGAGATAGCCTAAATGCAAACTTTCTTATCCTCGCTCTCAAATCAGCCACCAAATTAGGAGAATACCTTGACAATTAGTGAAAATTCATGGCATATTCCTTGACACACATTCTCCCTTGCTTAAGATTCAATAACTCCTCCATTTTTACTTCCTTTAGCTCTTAAGGACAGAACAATCTAGAAAAGCACCAGAAAAGGCATCCTATAAGGATGACTCCTCCACCTTACCTCTATCCTAATCCTATTCTTTGTACCATTAGTACGTAATATCCTTGAGCTAATAAGTAACAAAGTTTACACCTTACACATTAGTAACCCGCATCACCTTGAATATTTTATCCATTTCATCTAAGAATACCTAAGGATCCTCCTCTACCTTCACACCAGTAAAAGTAGGACGATTCAATTTCATAAACTGACCAACTCATGTGGCCTCAACAAATAAACCATTAGACGCATCCCACTCAGCTTGAGCAGTAACCAATTGAGCAATAGTTTTAATAGACTAGCTAAATTCTGCATTAGTCACCTCACCCTAAGGAGGACTAGTATCAACCAAAGAAATTCTAGAACTATCAGGGGTAGGATCCTGAGATCAAAGATGAACTCTAGACGTAGGGTGTACCCCATCAACATTGTCCCAAGATGGGAATGAAGGGTTTTCTTGTGTTCCAGATCATCGAGGCATGATCTAAAAAGAGAACAACTAAGGATTAGAGAAGAATTCTAGGACTTAGACTCCAGGATTAAAAATAGAATACCAAGAAAGTGAAATATTCCTAAATGCCTTGTAGCCTCTCTCTTATTACTGTTCCATGCTACAAATCCTCAAAAGAGACTCTATCTGACACGAATTCATGGACTCTCAATTAACCATGAACCTAAAGCTCTGATACCAACTTGACACAAACCAACTGGGGGCCTTGTCATAACGGACGTCCTAAGTTTAATCGGGACTGAAGACCACCCCCGTTACCTAACCCAACCTCCAGCCGCCTGCCTCAGTCAGCTAAACTCTTAATATATTACAAGATAGAATAACTGGACAAGGACTGTCTTTGGGATAGGTCTATTCCTATACCATCCCTACCAAGTTATCCTGTCACACTAAACTACACCAACCAAACCAAGGGCCATAAACCAGGGCATAACCAAAAGAGATCCAAAATATAATATGATTAATCTCAAAATAAAACATGATGGAACAACCAACAATATCATCAGCCGGTATTAACCCTAATACCGATACCAATGTTAAAGCTGACACCAATATCAATCCCTCCTATTCCAACCCATAGAAGTACCAATAAAGCCACTAACCAAAAGAATACTAAAATTTGGTTGGGACATTCCCCAACCATAGCCAAAACTAATATCTATAAATAAGTCAAAGTATGAAATAACATCTATTAAATAGAGCCTTCTGAATAGATAGAAGCTCACCATTTCAATCCAAATACTGATCTTAAATTCTAAATCACTAAGTAGGATGAGTGGAATGACTGGTTCCTGTATCACATGGGGATATAGCGCTTAAATATGGGTTAGCGGGTGAATGCTAGCATGAATTCAAAATAAGGATAAAATAATACCATTCATAAAACCAATTAAAAAAACCATCCATATGCACACCACCATACATATATATAAACCATGATGGGAAATAGGACTGGGTTTAGCATGCCATTAAAATATTTACCTGTACTGTGTAGCTTTGCCGTCCTAAACCACCCATGGGTTATATGGGTTTAGGTCCCCTTGATAAAATGGCCACAGTGCCTGAAGCCACACGACCAAGGAAGAAAACTTGGGATGACTAGTACGTCCCCCAAAATATATAGTGTGACATCATGCACACGGTCTCTAGGACCAAACCCCACATTGACAAATATGAATTTCCAGTTTAGATCTCCCTGGGTCCTCCACCTTCGTTGACTTTGCTACACATCCCTCCTTTAAGCCCAATTAAAACCATTTTCTAATAAAACCATTATTCCATTATTATTAATCAAGGCTATTAGTAGTGGTATCGTCATACAAATAATAACTTACAAGTATTATCCTTAGGCAAACCTTAGGGGATTCCCATAAACCCCATATGATTTCTAATTAACCAAAACCATGGCAAGGCCTTTCCAATCTATTTAAAACTATTTAAATCATTCATATCATTTAGGGTTCCATTACCAAGTTTAAACCATGCATAAGTTCCATTTAAAAACTAATATTATAGTGAAAATAATGTTAAACACATTTTATCAAACCCCCAAACACATTGGGGGCATAGTACTTCCAAAACCAAAGTCCATTACCAAAGAACCATTCCCATGCAACCAATTATCCAAAACCACCATTAATGCATATAAAAACATAATTAAAATATGGGAAAACCATAACCAAGCCTTTATAACTAAAACCCCTAAATCATATTTGAAAATCCAAAATCATACAATATTCAAATCATGAAAACATTATATAAAACCATGTCGATATAGAAGAGAGTCATATTGCTCATTTTACATCCTCTAATATGGCATAGAATCATTGTGCTTACTTATGTACAATCTTTTTCAACTTTGTTTGGTTATGTACAACCCTCAAAATGTAGGATCTTGACTTTGTTTGCTTATGTACAGTCCTTAGAATGCGGGAGCTTGACTTTATTTACTTACGTACAGTCCTCAAAATATGGGACTTCGACTTTCTTTACTTATACACATTCCTCAAAATGCATGAACATGACTTTGTTGAAGTTATATAGCACTCTCCATTTAGAGGAGTTATTCAATGAAATTAGAAGGTAATTCTTCGATTGGCGAAGTTATTTGACACACTCAGGTAGTTAGCTCTGATCAATGGTGTTTATTGGAAGAAGTGAAACAATCCAATTGTCCTATGAAGATCCTTTTCTTTGTCATCTCTAGCCCGAGTCTTCAATGTACCTGCAAAAAAAAACAAAATACTGAAATCTTGTGAGGATTAGTATAAATATATGTAAAAAAATAAAGTAGGGAAATAATATTTTGGCTCATGTTGTAATGATAAGCTACATGATTTCTTTGATCCTGCCAAAAGCTAGACTTGACATCATCTTTTATAACTCTTGTTTTTCTTGTGATCAAAGAAAATATTCTTAGTTTAGAGGGGTGTTGGTTTGTGTCGACTTGGGGATCCTGGCTTTGTATATGGAATCCTCCAATTTTGAAGGTTGCTCAATCATTTCCAAAACTAGAGGTCTGGTAGGTGGAAAAGTAGGAAAGTATTTTGAAATGTATATATGTATTTTCACATATATATTGCATATATATAGTAATCTACTATCAATTTTTGATTATGACATGCTCTAAAATTCATTAAGCATTCATTTATCGTTTGAAACAAATATAGCTTTATCCTTCGGGTGGACCTTCTCTTACTTTTATCGATGCTACAATGATTCTAATGGTGATATCACTTATATTCTAGGGCTATACTATGAGCAAAATAAGGATTTTCCTAAAATTAAGATCAAACTATTTAGGTAGCATATGTATCCTTAAAATAGAAATTAGGTCTACATGTAGTTTGAGGGTAGATAAAGAAATATGATATGCAATGATCGAGTCTGACTTAGACTGCCTATATATCCAAGTTGAATCAGGTCATGACATAGTACGAATACAAAGGAGAAGCAAAAATATGAAATGAAATGACCAAGACTGACTCAGGCTACCTACATATCCTCAAAATAGGAATTCTGGCAGGCTGTAGTTCAGCATAATAAAAGAGTAAAATATGAAGGGACTAAATCCGATGAGGATTACCTATGTTTCCCATCGACGAGAGTCATGTCAATTATAGTTTTGAATACATCAAAGGATGATAATTTTTGTTTTTCCATGGAAAACTGGACCCGATATGGGTTGCCTACATAACCCGTCATTGGAAGTCAACCTAATATAGAGTTTTGTTGTATTAAAGAAAAATACAAAAGTACAAATAAATAACAAGTAGTCCTAATGTCTTCAAATGTAGTGCTTCTTGATAGCGTCTGAATTGATCCACCTCGTGCTTACTATGCCATCCATCTCTGCGGGGATTACTGCTCCTCCTAAGAATACTCAGTGAACTATGTGGAGACCATGCCAATTTGGGACAAATTTCTTTTTAGCTTCATCTTGGTGAGGGAATATCTTCTTCAATACTATTGTAGTACTGCAAATTATTGAGGCTTGACTTTCTTGTTGAATGTCTTAATCATTCTATTTTGATAGAGTTGACCATGAAAGACTACGTCCAATCCCTTCTCATCAACTATTAGGTCCTACTACAAATCCATTCAACATCATCTAGTCCAACCTCCTGGATAATCCTTAATAAAGGTATCTCTACTTCTGCTGGTATCATTGCTTTTGAGTCATAAATCAACTTGTATGGAGTTTCCCCAATGGATGTTCTGATTATGGTAATAGTCGAGCAAAGAATATGGTAGTTTCTCATGCCATGCTCTATTACCATCGGCTATTTTTCTCAAGATTCTCTTAATATTTTTATTTGCAGCCTTAACTGCTCCATTCATTTGCGGTCGATATGAAATAAAATTTTGATGAAAGATCTTAAACTTTTCAAAAATCTCTCTTATGAGGTTGCTATTAAGATTGGGCCCATTATTTGTTATGATTGACTTTGGAATCCAAAATCAACAGACCAAGTTATTGCAAATGAAATTTCCTACCACCTTCTTAGTTACTGCCTTATGTGTTGAAGCTTTAACTAATTTTGTGAACTATGATAACAACCTAGATGAAATGGTGTCTGTTCAATGCAGGAGGCTCTATAGTCCCAATAACATTCATTCCCCAAGCAACAAATGACTAAGGAGAACCTATCACATTGAGCACATTTGGCGAAACCCGTATAAAATCCCTATGTACTTGATATTGGTGACATTTTTTCATGTATCTAATTCTATCTCTCTCCATGGTAATCAAAAGTATCCATCTCTCAAAATATTTCTTGTAAGCACGAAACCTTTAAGGGGCTTCTACAAGTTCCTACGTGTATTTCCTCCATCAGTCTTGTGGCTTGTCTAGCATTGACACATTGTAAATCCCAAGTCTGGAGTTCTCCTGTATAGGATTTCTCCATTGAGAAAGAAGTGATTGGCCATCCTTCTTAAAGTCTTCTTATGTTTTCTAGTAGTTCTTTCTAGATATTTCCTTGCTTTGAGTAACCTTTTGATTTCATAGTACCATGGCTTTCCATCCAACTCTTCACTACATGGAAATAGTATGCATGTTGATTATGTATCTCCACATTAATGGGATCAATGTAATTCTTATTTGGATACTGAATCATTGAAAATAGTATTGCCAGGGCATCAACAAACTCATTTTGAATTCGAGGGACATGTTTGAACTCAATCTTGGTGAATCTTTTATGCAACTCGTTAACATATTTCACATGAGGAAGGATTTTGACATTCTTGATGGTCCATTCTCCTTGTACCTTATCAATCAACAAATCTTAATATCCTACATTAAGATCTCTTTAATGTTCATGTCTACCACCATCCTAATTCCAAGAATACAAGCCTCATATTATGCCATGTTTCACATGAAGGAAACCTAATCTTTGTGATATCAGTTAATGTTGACCTATTTCTGAGAGCAAAACTACTCTGATTATGACTTCTTTAAAGTACGATGCTCCATCGAAGAACATTCTCCATTCATCATATGGCTCTAAGATGCTTTCTCTTGCGAACAATGGTTCTTCATCAGAAAAATAGGTCTCGGGGGGCTTGTAATCTTGATCCATTGGATTTTCTACAAGGTGATCAACCAAAGTATGTCCTTTAACGGCTTTTTGTGTCACGTACACAATATCAAACTCATTCAAAAAAATCTGTCATTTTGCAAATTTTTCAGTAGGCATTGGATTCTAAAAGATGTACTTGAGTGGATCAATTCTTGAAATCAAGCATGTGATATATGTAGATAGGTAGTGGCTCTACTTTTGTACAACCCAAGTCAACACACAATAGGTTAGCTCCAACAATGTATACCTTGCTTCATATGGCATGAACTTCTTGCTCAGGTAGTAAATGGATTGCTCTTTCTTTCCTGTATCATCATAGTACCCTAACACACATCCAAATGCACTATCCATAAAGGATAGTACAATAGTAATGGTTTCCCAAGCTCTAGAGGAACCAATACGATGCAATAGATAAGTGATTCTTGATTTTATAAAAAAATGTTTGGCATTCTTCAGTCCATCCAGTGGCTACATCTTTTTCAGTAGCTTGAATATGGATTCACAAATTATTGTATACTGAGCTATGAATCGACTGATGTAATTGACCCTTCCTAAAAATTCATTATGTCCTTTTTGGTCTTAGGAGGTGGTAATTCCTAGATTACCTTTCATGGATGGATCCAACTCTATACCTCTCCTACTAACAATGAATCCCGAAAACTTTCCTGCAGAAACTCCAAAAGAACATTATTCTGGATTCAAATTTATGTTGTACCTTCACAACCTTTCAAAGAACTTTTGTAAATCATCCAGGTAGTCCAAATTCTTTTTAAACTTGATAACAACATCATCGATGTACACCTCAATCTCTTTGTGAATCATATAATAAAAAAGGATATTCCTGGCCCTCATATAAGTTACACTAGCATTTTTTAGTTAAAAATAGAATTACCATATAGCAATACACTCCCCATGGGGTGATAAAGGTTGTTGTTGAACCGTGGGGCTTGCACCACACTATGAGGGACCAGGTCCCTTAGATTCAGTTACAGGCAATAACACAAAAAAGATATAAGAAAGCTAAATCTTTGCAGGAAGTTAAAAATAGAAGGATTTAACGTGGAAACCTCCTTGATCGAGAGAGGAAAAACTACGACTTTCTCTCACAAGTACTTCAACAATTCACTATAATCAACCTTTTGATTATTGATTTTATATGATCCTAAATTTAGGCTCCACCTAGTTATAATAACTCTACTACAAGCCTACCTTGATAACTCTACCAAGAACACACCTAACTCTAGGCTTTACCTGCTTGTAATAACTCTACCACAAGTCTATCTTGATAACTCTGTCAAGAACACTCCTCAATACTGATTAACTCTAACCAATATTGAACTCATATGTTAGAAACCTCAATAACACTAGATAAAATTGCTCTTAAAACTTGTTTAATGCAGTTGCAAAGCAAGACTTGACTTAAGAACTCACATACTTTTTCAGTACATAAGAAAATTAAGAACTTGAGCACTATTGCAAAGTTAAGTTTTTGCCAACTTTTGCTTGAATAATCAGATTGAAAAATACACCCAATTAAGAAGAATTCATTTCATTTTATAGTGGAATAATGATTAGGGTAGACATATGATTGGACCAAGTGTCCATGAAAGGTACACTCTCACCTGCACAGTTTGTTACACTAGAAGACAAAACTATATAGACCTTGTGACTGCTGTATTTTTCCATGATGACCCTGGGACCTGGTCCCTTGTTGTTAGATAACCATCATCAAAATAAGATGTTGCAATTTTCCCTCTTTTAGATGATGAAAAACCATAAAACATGTCCACAAATCTTTGGAGCATCAAATTCATTCACCTTATACAGTTAGAGAGATTACCACTACTGTCAGTGAATGTTCCCCCTATCACTATGCACCGTGCTTCCCCCCTAATAATATTTCAACTAAGGGACTTGCTTCCTTGTCTCACTCACTATATTCCATATTTCAATATGCCATACTTACTTCATTATCATTGCATATCACGTATCACATATCACTTATCACTTATCAGCTGCTTGGTAACTAGTCCTAAAACATTATGCACCATACACACTACCACATAAATTCAGTAATCCCCCTTTTTTCATTATTGAAAAGTGCTAATAGTAAACCAAGAATAAAATAAGTACAAGTTAGTTAACTCATGGCCACTTGGGCAACACTAATATGAAGAACACTTTAAAACTAAGGAAGAGATAGATGAAACGCAGAAACTGAGATTCATTCATATTCAAAAGTTAAGTATCATTCCAGTGCATTATATGAATGTTCCAGAGAAAAAGCCACAGGAATCAAGAAAGATTAATAGATAAAGGATTTGGGAAAAGGGTTTGGAGAAGTAGAGCTATGTTATTGTTATCTGTACCATGATAGTGCAACAATTCCTTGGTTATATGCCTTATCACTGTATTCAAGCTAAGGACTTCATCAGTTAAGGTTGGAACTCTCTTCTTTAGTTCAACATTATCGGTTCTAAGCACTTCAGCGACACGTGGGTTCCTTTTGGAAAGATGCTGAATTATCACTTGGAGTTTGCTAATTTCTTTATCCTTGGCAGCTGAGTTAAACTTCAGTTCTTCTGTTTCCTTGCTGATCTCCCCTTGAGAAATGTTACCTAATTTCTTCTTCACACACTCAGTTTTGACCAGTGTCTTCATACCAAACATTTGTGAAACAGTTCCATGAGTTCCATTCTCGTAGATAATATCAAAATGATCAAACACTTTGTTCAACTAGTATTTATAAGGCATGCCATGTTTTCAATTTTTTCCATAAACAACTTTATGAATGTGTTCCATCATTAATGTAGGTAGACTAATAAACTCAAAACTGCTAAGGCACTCCATCACATACAAATCAATAGCTAAAGCAATGTTCTTTTTTTTTAGATTTAGGCAGAATTATTTTGTTAACAAAATCAAAGACTAATTGCAACTCACTCTTGAGTGATTTCATATTCACTACAACCATAGCTTATCCTTTGAATTTTGATGCATTTTCTAAAAACTCTATTAAGGTTTGTTTTTTTTTGAGACAATCCTCACACCACTTATAGGAACATCCAAAATTCTCCCAAGTAATGCAACATCAAGATTCAGATTCTTTCCTTAAACTTCAGCAGTTAAGCTCAATTTGTATTTAGAAAAGTCCAATGTGGAATAGAACTCCCTGACTAACTTATTAAAGACTGTGGTAATGGGCCCTTCCATAAGATAGAGCCATCCTTGATGTTTAACAAGTTTAACCAATTCTATCTTACCTGATTCTGTTAACACACTTGAATCAAAAATCCTTCCAGTTAGCACCTTTTGATTTCCCAAGACCCTATTTCTAACTTCTTAAGCATAACTTTACTTCTCTCCCCATTTTTCCTTCTAATAAAAGTAATCACAAATTCTCTTTTAGTCACTTTCCTCTTTTTAGGACCAGGTCCCTCAGGAGTCTGCTATTTTTCAGTAAAACTTCCAAACTTTTTTATAGAATTTCTTGGGGTTTACTAACATTTTGTTTCTTAAGACCAAATGTGCTCTTTCCTAGTCTATTTGATAGCAAGATGAGATTTACAGCAACCCAGGCATTATCCATCAATATACTACAAAAAAATTTTAAGGGTTCAGGGATGATTCTTCATCAACAATTTGATAGAAGTAGAGGTTTTCCTTCGGAAGAGTAGAAGACGAAGGGTATCATTGAAGAGGATTTGAGATAGGACTTTTATTAATGCTAAGCTCAATTTTCTTTGAAAGACAAAAATATGGAATTTGTAGATCCTTTCCATAGAAGAACTATTTGTGATTGGACTTTTCTTTTTGACAAGAGAATTTATGGGTATAGCCAGATTTAAAGTAAAGAGTAAGCATAGGAAGGGTTTTTGAAAGAATAGAATGTGATTAATTTTAATTTAGGGATAACTCATCCTTTCTTTTGGAATAAGATAATTTTCTGACATAGAAAGAAAGAAAGGAAGCAACTTTATCTATAAGAACAAAAAAATTGCACATTCATGATACTAACCTGAGATATGGGACCAGGTCCCTTTCTTTCTTGAGTGAATCCTCACTTTGTGCTTGTCATATTTGTCATCCTTCAAAGTTATTCCCATGGGTGTATACCTGCAAAGGTATGATACTGAGTTAGACCAACAAGTACATATTCTATCAAGGATACATGTCTCCTGATCATGGCCATTTTTAGGGAGAACAACTGGTTCATTTGGTAGGTCAGGCAATTATGATCAGTCTCAGTCTTATCCTGTTATTTATAAATTATTCCTTGTGATGAGCTTTAGTGAAGATGTCTGCTATTTGATCCTCATCCTTGCAAAACTTCATGAAAATAACCCATTCTCAATATTATCTCTCAAAAAGTGATGTCTCACATCAATATGTTTGGTCTTCTTATGTTGCACTGAATTCTTAGCTATGTTGAGAGCACTTGTGTTATCACACATCAGAGGATTTTTGTCTAAGAAAATCCCAATATCCTTCATTTGTTATTTGATCCATAATAATTGAGCATAATAAGAAGTTGCACCCATATACCCTATTTCAGTAGTAGATAAAGCAACTGAATTATGCTTCTTAGAACCCCATGAGATTAAGGAAGAAATAAGAAAATGAGCCATTCCTAAAGTACTTTTTCTATCTATTGGATATCCAGCATAATCAGCATCTGCATATCCCACTAGATCAAAACTATATCCAAAAATATAATACAACAATAGGTCCTCAGTACCTTTTAGGTACCTGAGAATTATTTTTGCAGCTTTCAAATGAGACTCTTTAGGAGAGGCCTAAAATACTACACACATTCCCACACTAAACACAATGTCTAGTTTGCTTAAAGTGTGATATAGTAAGGATCCAATAATCCCTCTATAAATGGTTTAATTAACCAACAGACCAAATTCATCATTATCCATCTTGGAGCTAATTTCAATTGGCTTGGCATCTTCCATGTTGTATTTATTTAGTAATTCCTTAATGTACTTCTCTTGAAAAATTATTGTCCCTTGAGAAGTTTGCTTGATCTAAAAACCTAAGAATAAACTCATTTCTCCCATCATGCTCATTTCAAACTCACTCCTAATTAACTTTGCAAACTCTTCACATAGAGATTCAGAAGTAGCTCCAAATATAATATCATCAACATAAATTTGAACAATCAGTAAGCTGCTACCTATGGACTTTAGGAAGATATTATTGTCAATTTTTCCTCTTCTAAAGCTATTTTCTAGAAGAAACTTTGAAAGTCTCTCATACCAAGCCCTAGGAGCTTACACTGACCCATAGAGAGCTTTGTCCAATTTGAGTACATGATGAGGAAAATCTATATCTTCAAAACTTGGAGGTTGTTTGACATATACTTTCTCCATCAAGTTTCCATTTAGAAATGCTCTTTTGACATCTATTTGGAAGAGTTTGAATCCCATATAGGCAACAAAAGCAATAAGAATCCTGACAGCCTCTATCCTTGCTACTGGGGCAAATGTCTCATCCTAATCAATTACTTCCTTTTAGTTATAGCCTTGAACAACCAGCCTTGCTTTTATTCTTGTTCATAGATTCTTGTTCATTCTGAATGTTTTTTTAGACCCACTTAGTCCCAATAATTATTCTGTAACAGGTCTGAGGACCAGGTAGCAGACTTTACTTCTTTGAAATTTTTGAAGCTCTTCCTGCATTGCTTTGATCTAATCAGCATCTTTTAGAGCTTATTTCATATTTTTGGTTTAATTTAGGACAATA
The DNA here is from genome assembly GCF_002878395.1 of Capsicum annuum. Taxonomy (NCBI): domain Eukaryota; kingdom Viridiplantae; phylum Streptophyta; class Magnoliopsida; order Solanales; family Solanaceae; genus Capsicum; species Capsicum annuum. The sequence continues at coordinate 85,551,921 of NC_061115.1, read as the reverse complement.
ATACTGAGAATACCATGGAATTTTTTTCTTGAGCTCTTATTTAAACTCCAGATTCCAAAGGTGTAGTCAGATTCTCAAGTGGATGAGAAGATTTGTGACTCCAATTTGATTTTATGAGATTAGATCCACTGGGACCAAGTCCCTAAGGAGTATGACTGAATCATTCTTGATGATCTTTAACTGGAGCTGGGTTTTATGATTAAGATCCAGATCACCATCACTCCCACCATTCTCACCTGCCTCATTTACCTCTTGACCATCATCTTCAGTAATATCATCTCTTTAAACAAGAATGAGTTCTTTAATTTTTGATTCTTCACCATTATCTGGATTCAATATCTTTCCTGACTCATTAAAGACGACATGAACACTTTCTTTAACACATAGAGTTCTTTTGTTGAAAATGCTGTATGCTTTGCTTATTGAAGAATAGCCCACAAATACTGCTTTATCACTTTTGGAGTCAAATTTTCCTAGATAATTCTTTCCATTGTTTAAAATAAAGCATTTGTACCTAAAAGGTCTGAAGTAGTCAAGCTTAGGCTTTCTATTGAACACAAGCTCATATGGGGTCTTGGTTAGGAGTGATCTAATCAAGCACCTATCTGTGACATAGCAAACAATGTTTACAACTTCAGTACAAAAGTTCTTTGGAAGTCCACTATTAATCAGCATGCTCCTGGAAATCTTTTTAAGGGTTCTGTTCTTTCTTTCTACTACTATATTTTGCTGAGGAGTCCTCAGAGTAGAGAAGTTATGACTAATTCCATTTTCTATAAAGAATATTTCAACTTGGGATTTTTGAAATTTTTTTCCATGATCAGATCTGAATTGAGTAATATTACAATTTAGCTTCATTTGAATTTGCTTGGAAAAGGCAACCAGAGCCTCATAGGTTTCATCTTTTATTGTCAAAAACATTGTCCAGGTGAATCTTTAGTAGTCATCTACAATCACAAACACATATTTCTTTCCTCCTTTATTTTGGACTTTAATAGGTCCAAATAGATCCATATGCAACATCTCTAGAGGTCTAGAAGTACTCATCGACTTCTTTAGTTTAAAAGAAGACCTGGTTTGTTTTCCCTTGACACATGCATTACACACCTTGTTGTCTTTGAATTTCAGCTTTGGCATTCCATGGACTAGGTCCCTTGAAACCAACTTGTTTAGCAAAGAGGAACTTACATGTCCAGCCTTCTGTTCCATAATTCATCATCTTCATTTTGAGCACTTAAGAAAATTAATTCCCCATTAGCCACAGACTCCAAATCAGTTGCGTACATATTTTTTGTTCTCTTGGCTTTGAGAATAACTTTCCCAAATTTCAAGCTTGACACAGTATATCCTTCAGCTGAAAATTTAACCTCATTGCCTTTATCACAGATTTGAGAAATACTTAGAAGACTGTACTTGAGTCTATTCACACAGTACACATCTTCTATTGATTGATCAGATGATTTTCTAGTCTTTCCCACACCATGAATATAGCCCTTTTTTCCATTTCCAAAAGAAACACCTCTACCTTGAAGTGTCTTGAGTGAAAGAAAGCAGTCAGTCCTACCTGTCATATGCTTTGAACATCCACTATCCATGAACCAATTTTGACTGCATTCCCCTCTTACTACTTTATTTTCTTCTTATCTTCAGTGTTTGCCAGGAATGCAACCGAGGAATCATGGATAACTTTTCATTCCTCCGCATCTTGCATAGACACATCTTCAGCTTTCTCAGCTTGATCAAATTCACTAGAGGACTCTCCCCACACTGCTAGAGCCTGTCTGACTACATAATTAGCTAAATTTTTTCTTCTTGATTTTATAGGGACCTGGTCCCTGTTCTTTCCTTTGTCACCTCCAGCCTTGAGATATTCCTGATAATCTATTTTGAGCAATAGACAGTTTTTAATGAAATTCTCAAGACTTCCACATTGGTGAAAAACTTCCACATTGCCACCCTTTTTACTGCTACTTCCTTTTCTTGTAGACTGATCACTTTTCTTGATAGCTTTAATAATTGTCTTTGCCATATAGGTAACATTAGAGTCTTCTTCACTTGAATCAGATCTTGAAGCCTTCAAAACCAGAGATTTTTCACTTTTTGCTTACTTCTTCTCTTTTCTAGGGGTAGATTTTCCTTCTTCCAGACTAGGTGGAACAACCATGATAACCAACTCACTATAGGTGTGAACCTTTTACAGTGTTCTGGCTCTGATACTAATTGTTGAACCATCGGGCTTGCAACACTATGAGGGACTAGGTCCCTTAGAGTCAGTTATAGGCAATAACACAAAAAAGATATAAGAAAGTTAAAGCTTTGCAGAAAATTAAAAATACAAGGATTTAACGTGGAAAACTCTTTACTCAAGAGAGGAAAAACCATGGCTTGCTTTCACAAGATTTTCAACAATTCACTATAATAAATCTCTTGATTACAGATTTGATTTAAACCTAACTCTAGGCTTTACCTACTTGTAATAACTCTACTACAAGCCTACCTTGACAACTCTGCCAAGAACACACCTAACTCTAGGCTTCACCTGCTTGTAATAACTCTACTATAAGCCTATCTTGATAACTCTGTCAAGAATACTCTTCAATACTGATTAACTCTAACCAATATTGAACTCAGGTAACTCTACCTAAGCACCTCTCAACAACACTAGATGACATTACTCTTATAACTTGAGTAATTTAATTACAAAGCAAGACTTGACTTAATAACTCACACACTCTTTCAGTACATAAGAAAATTATGAACTTGAGCACTATTGCAAAGTTGAGTTTTTTCCAATTTTTTCTTGAATAATCTATTTGAAAAACCACCCAATTGAGAAGACTTCTTTTTCTTTTATAATAGAATAATGGTTAGGGTAGAAAGCAGATTGGGCTAAGAGTCCACAAAAGGTACATATCTCACCTACGCAGTTTGTTACTCTATAAGAAAAAACTGGTCAGACCTTATGACAACTGTATTTTTCCATGACGATCCTGGGTCTTGTCCCTTGTTGTCAGTTGCTCATCACCAATATAGGATATAGTAGTTTTCTTCTCTACATCATCCCCATCCATCAAGATCTGATGATATCCTACAAAATAATCAATGAATGATTGCAGCTCATGTTTTGCACAATTATAAATAAGAATATGAAATTTTGGGAGAGGACTATCATCCTTTGGACTAAACTTGTTAAGATCCCTATAATCTACACATATTATTTTCTTCCCATCCTTCTTTGGAACTGCATGATATTGACCAACCATGTGGGATAATTTGTGACCCTTATGACATTAGCTTCTATCTGTTTGGTCACCTCTTACTAGATTCTCAAACTCAAATTAGGTTTGAATTTCCTCATCTTTTGCTTCATAGGCAGACATGCGAGTTTAATTGGCAGTCAATGTGAGATGACATTTGTGCTCAGACTTCACATGTTATCGTAAGACCAAGCAAACACATTGATGTATTACTTGAGCAATTTTTTCAATTCTTGCTTCCTCTTAGCTTCCAAATGTATGCTAACTCGCATTTCCTTAGCTTCTTCCTCGTCACCAAAATTGATAACTTCAGTATAATCCATATTAGGCTTCTCCTAACTTTCAAGTTGCTCGATCTCATGTGGTAGGTTTTCAAGCATTATGCTTTCATCATACTTCTTATAATCATGTTCATCGTTCTCATTTTTCTCAATGGATTCGTTATATGGCATAATCGTGGAACAAGGATATTTTCTAATATTAGTGTTGAAAATTATAAAAAGTGACTGACGTAAATGATATGAAAGAAAAATAGGAAAAGATTTATTTTAAATAAGGACTTTTATTAATAGAAAAGCACTCAACTTTTGGCAAGAGTCCAATAGCAAAAAGAGCTTCGGCATAATTCAAGCCTCAATTCATTATGCAGAAAGAATTTTGAGATCGACTACAATTCCATACTACCAAGATCATATTGAAACTGGGATGAGTTGATGGTCCAAATTTGCTAGATTTATCTAAGTTTAGCATTGTGGATGGTAAGATTCTTGAGATCTATCTCTATGTCACGACCTGAATCAGGGGCTAGTCATGACATGTATCTAAAGTCCACCATGGACAGGAGACCACCCCCTTAGTCTAACCTCAAGAGCACAATAATCATAAAAATAAAGCGGAATCTAATCAAACCAATGATAATAGTATTAGGAATAGATGAATCAAATGATAATTCAAATAACAACCCACCCACACTTATCCACGAAAAACTCTAAAACTAGAATAATATCTATGTTGGAATATGCCCCCGACTATGACCAAACAAAATCTAAAAGTACTATGATAATATAGAAAGAGTAATGAAATGACGCAACCTTCCAAAGGATGGATACTTATCACTTCCTAGCAACTCAAAAGACTTGTTCAACCACCTAATGCTGCACAAGAGAAATAGAAAACCCTTTGAACCCTACATCATGAAACATAGTATATTAAGGAAGGGTCAGTGAGATACACACTGCCATGTCCATGTAACTTAGGGAATAAGGATAAAATAGTGCCAATTTCACAAGCCAATCAAAACCATATGCCCAAGCACATAGTCATATAGACCTCCAACACCGACAAAGTGGTTTCCAAAGTTTGTCCCACCGGAACTTAAACCTTCACGATGAGCTACGCAATTCCCTTTAAGCTCAAATTAAAACAACTTGCACATAAAACCAAATAATAGCCCATGATTCATTCCTTAAGGCATTTACCACTTGGAATAGTCATACTGGTATGCTTGCAAGTTAAATTAGTTATGCCAAACCAAATCCTTATAACCAAATTGGACACTCAAGATCCATGTAAAATAAAAAACAAAAACAAAAACTAAGGTTATCCAGAACTATTTTCATTCATTTATCCTTTAATGCAATGCATTGGGATCAAAAACAAGATAAACCATGTAATTTTCCATATTCAAAATCAAGGTTATAAAGTGGGTTGAGCTTAATGCCAATTCTAAGCAAAAATTCATCCGATTTTGGGAAACCCATGTACCCATTTCAATCATTTAAATAATGCACCAATTCAATCCCCAAAATGTCAATTTAAAGCATGAATAATCTATTTAGAACATGGGACAAGTAATCCAATCAATAACAACTAAAACCCCCAAACCCAATTTCAAAAACCATAATTTAAATCACATAAAAATTCATTAAATTAATGTCACGATGTAAAATTCAAGTTTAGGGAAGAGGAACATGCCTGAAATACATGAGGAATTGAAAACAATTCAAAGTTTGGAGCCTGAATGATGAATTCTCTGTGAAACCCTTGAATATTTTTTGGGTTTTGAGTTTAAGAGAAAAAAAGGATGATTTGAGCTTTGAAAATTAAAGGGAATAGGGTTATTTTATGTTTAAAGGTCGTACAAGGGGTAAAAATACCAAAGTCCCCTCACCCCAAGTGAAAAATACAAAAACTTGACAAATTTAAAACAACAGCGTGACACACAAATATCATGGAGGTTAGTCTATGTGCTACGCTAATATCATAAAGGTTAACCTCTGTAACACGGCCTTATCGCAGAGGCTTACTGCCTTGGGGTCCTAAATAAACCCCAAACCCATTTCAAAAAATCCAAAACACTCTTTTAACATCCCTAAACACAATTCAAGTCAAAAATTGGCATTACGCATGCGAGAAGGTCAAAAATAAAATCATCAAAGTTTTATGAGGTCTTACTTTATTACTCCCTTAGGATTATTCATCCTTGAATGATGAGTTAGGACACTTTTAGCATGAAAATAGTAAGAATACCCAAAAATCAAATGACAGACACAGAAAGTGACAAGAGAAAATGAAACTCATACCTTAAGAACTTTCATCTAACTCGGGGAACAAAAGTGGATACTTGGCCTTCATATCTTCCTCAAATTTTCGTGTATCCTCTTCTACCTTTTGATTTCTCTAATGAACCTTCATCGAGGCTACATACTTGGTCGTCAACCCACAAACTTTCTTATTTGATATTTTCATCAAAACTTCTACAATAGACAAGGAATCCTTAACACCAACAGCCTCGATAGGCACTATCAAGGAAGGATCGCCCACACTTTTTAAGCATGGAGATATGACAAATAGGATGAATCAAAGCTAAACTTGTAGGCAATCTTACTCATAAGCGACATTCTCGATTCTCTTCAAAATCTGATATGGATCAATATAACGGAGACTGAGCTTCCCCTTTTTCCCAAACCTCATGACTCCTTTCATAGAAGACACCTTCAAGAATACCCGATCATTTACTTCAAACTCCAAATCCCTCTACCTCAAATTTGTATAAGACTTTTAGTGACTCTGAGTAGTCTTAAGCCTTTCTCTAATTACTTTCACCTTCTCCGTGACTTGGTAATCCAAGTTAGGACCAAACAAACTTAACTCACAAACCTCAAACCACCCAATAGGATACCTATACCTCCAACCATAAAAAGCCTCAAAAGAAGCCATTGAATGCTAGAATGGTAACTATTATTGTATGCAAACTAAATAAGAGGTAAATGGTCAACCCAACTACCCTTAAAGTCAATCACATAGGCCCTTAGCATATCCTTCAATGTCTAAATAGTTTGCTCTGCTTGTCCATCTATTTGAGGGTAGAAAGAGTTGCTAAGGTTTACCTGAGTACCCAAACCTTTTTAGAACCAACACCAAAAGTGTAAACAAAATTAAGTACCTCAGTCTAAAATAATGGACACTAGCACACCATGCAATTTCAAAAACTCCTAAATGAACAACTTACATAATCCTCTCTTAAGTAGTTAGTCGTAACAAACACAAAGTAAGCAGACTTAGTCATCCTATCCACAATGACCCATATAGAATCATACTTTGTGAGACTGTAGAAAACCTATAATGAAATCCATATCGATCATCTCTCGCTTCCACATAGGCAACTCTATCGCTTGAGACATGCCACCAGGCCTCAAATGCTCAACCTTAACTTGCTAACAAACCATAAATTTGGCAACCAAATTTTCCATGTCCTTCTTCATATTATTCCACCAATGGATTTCCTTCAAGTCATGATACATCTTAGTTAAACTAGATAAATTATATAACTGGACTCATAAGCCTCAATTAAAATCCTCTACCGCTACCCATCAATAGCATAAAATAATTGATGCATAGTATACACGAAAGCTGTAAAATCTAAGGATGCATGACAAAACATATAACATGATACTGAAATAGTCTGTAAACTGAAGTACTAAAATATTGATACTGAATAACTGATAACTATATACTATGGTCAAGCATACCTGAAACTGTACTCTATACTGAATACTGAATTGAGACTGTGGGAGCTAACTATAACCGACATGCGCTAATAGACTATCATGGTCCAACTTGTAACCCTAGTTGGAAGGGCGTCAGTACCGTGCCATGGGTACAAACAATGGATGTGTGGATCCACTAATATAATATTTGAAAGGACTAGGGTTTCATGCCTAACTGTCGGGGGACCCCTCAAAGATTATGGTGGCACCATAGGTTTGGAACCTAGGGACTGCTACTAACCTCTTATGCCTACTGATGGGGGAGATAAGTGTCACATGCCTACTGACGGGGGAGACACCATCGCTCTATTCACTTGGTGCTAAGGTTTACTCCTAACTGAAAGACACTGAATTATGCACTGATCTAAGTTTAAATAAGCTTGATTACTGACTAAACTGATGATTCTCATGGTTTATCTAAAACCATTCTGAAAATACTGACACTATGTAAACAACTAAGTTTTTAGGTATTCATAACTTCCAAGACTCAATAGCAATAACAATAAGAACACATGAGCGCATTTGAAAGCATAATAAGTAAGCATTACTCCAAAATCACTACTTAGGCATTTCATCAAGTACTTTAGGATTATGAATTAAAGCATGGGATAGTTAAAACATGTGATGGTAGCATAAATTCAATACTAAGATCATGGATTAGTGATTCAACATGATAAATTCCATCATTCAAATATGTAAGGTTAGTTCAATCAAAAATCACTTGTACACATCATGTATACTCAAAATTTGTAAAAGTTTCATAAAGATAATTCATGTAAACGTGGGAATTCTTGATTTAAAATATGAAAATAGGTTCTTAAACTCCATAAGTGAATAAGGTCTCATGGAAGAACATTTAACATACCTTAAATCTTTAATCTTGCAAGAGAATTAACTTTTTTGAACGTTCTTAGGTGGTGAAGCTTGAATTCTTGAAGTTTTATTAAAGGAATAATGATTGAACTTTATGAATGTGGGTGGTGGATAGGGTTTATTTTAGACAGAAAAGTAAGGAAATTTGGCATACAATACCATAATTGGTGATAAATCCCGTGTTTTCATGAATTGGGGCAATGGGAAAAGACCAGACTACCTCTGTAGGATTTAAATTCACAATTGAAATACAGATTTGTCAACCACTGTAGGATTTAAATTCACAATTGAAATACAGATTTGTCAACCACTGTTACACGATGAACTCCTCATCGCTATACCCACTGCAACGCGGTGCAATCGTAGTAAGGTTCTAGAAATGAAATCCAAACATTCCTCATTCCTCATTCAAAAAATCCAAAACTTCCCCGAGATATACTACTAACACCCCTGAACATGAATTAACTTAGAAAGCATCATCTGGGGGTCAAGAAGGTTACTTTAAAAATCACTGAAGTTAAGAGGCCAACAATAAATCTAAGTCCCCAATACTTAGCTAGATTTTCAGGTGCTAAGCCTTTTGTGCATGCACTATGGGCTGAACTAATCTAAGACTAATATGGGGTATTAAAATATTCTTGGCAAATGTTTCTGTGTTGGAGCTCAGCGTAGATTATAATGTGGTTAAGTATTGTATACTGGAACATGTGCAACAATCTGGGGGTTATTAGGGTAATGATGGAAAGAACTTCCAGGTTGGTAGTTGTAATAACCGTGCTTTTTCTTAGCTTGAAAATTTTCTCAAGGATGTTAGAACTTGATTTGAAATAAGAATTCATTCTTATACATGTGGTACTTCCAAGGGCCCAATTTGAGAAATTTTACTGAAAATTAAATTACGTGTCCAGGGTTAAAAGGGTTAATTTGCCCCCCTATATAAGCCTCCAAACATGGGATTTAGCCCTTATTCATCCAAAATATTGATGTTTTTCTCAAATACTATAAAGAAATCAAGCTAGGGTTTTCATAGAAGGTCCAATTTCAAGAAGGTTTCACCATTAATCTTCACGATCTAAGGTATGCATAGTATTCATTCATGGACTCCTTTTATCCATGAAGTCCAAGAATCCCTTTTCTAAACTCAAGTTATGGATTTTCTATATATTTTCATGTTTTGGCTGCTCATGTTCATGTTTGATATATGTGAAATTGGATTCTACTCCATGATTGTTGATAGTTTCTATGTGGGTTTAATTACTATAGCCATAGATTCATGCAATCCTAAGATTTAAACCCTTGAATGATGAAATTAGAATTGAATAATGATGTTTACATGTACCATGTCTGTCATATGTTTGATTAAATGCCTAGATGAAGGAATATTGTCTAACTAGCATGATATCATAAAATCCCCATAAAGGTACAATATCATGCCTATTACATGTTTGATGAAATGCTCCGATGAAGGTAGTATGTATTATGATGACAATCAAGTCTTCAAGTAAATCATGCTATGTCAGTTTCCTTCTATCGAGTCCTGTGGGTACTTGTACCCAAAATATTAGCTTTGTGCCTAGATCCATGTCATGTTTTCACGATACTCTCAATCAAGATATGAACTCTTAGACTTCATATAGTCTTATGACTCAGGAAAAATCTCCATGATCTCATGACTCAGTCAGTTGTCAAATATCAGTAGTATTCCATCAGTCATGAAAATTCAGTAACTCAGTCCATGCTCAGTTCCGTTCCGCAAATCATGTTAAGTGTCCATTCAGATGGGAGTAAGAATTAGCACCGAGTGAACCTAAGGATGGGGACTCACCTGTTATACGAGGGTGTGATTCCTAGAAGCAATCCTTGCATTCCAAAACTATATAGCCAACATAGGTTGGGATATTGTAGCCTACTATATGAGGGTAGATAAGGTAGATTAACCTGTTATGTGAAGGTTCCTACCATTCTCGCTAGAGTTACTTGTTATATGAGGGTTACTCATATGTTGTGCTTACCATTGGCGCAATATTGATAACCTTCTAATCAGGGCATAGATTGGACCGCAGCTCAGCTAATATAGCATCTTTGGGGCTTATCGGTTAGATACTACTTCCCATAATTTTATGTTACAGAATCAGTACTGTCAGATACAATTAATCAGTCTCAATAATAGAACTCAGATTGTTCTTTAGATTTTAGGACTATCAGATATAGTCAACTCAGATATAATACGGAACTCAGATAGTTCCATCAGATTCAGGACTATTGCTACAGTCACCCACGTTATCAGTTATACTCAAAAATAATCACCCATGTTATCAGCATTATTCAGATATAGTCCTTGATGTTATCAGTCATATTAGTTACTAGCATATCACATTATCAGTATACAGATTTAAAATCATGAAATCACGTTGTCAGTTACAGTTACGTATTTATGCATGTATTCTCACGTTCATGTTAGATAGTCAGTAGCATTATTCATGCATATGGACTATTACATATAGCCTACCTCACATGTATACTAGGTACATATGTACTGACGCATTTGCTCTATCGTGCTTTCTTTTTATGTTACACCATAGGTTCAGAGACACAAGTTCTAGATCAGCAGTAGATTCCAGATTCAGCAGTCAGAGTAGAAGTGAGTCCTCATCCTTCGAGGACATAATGATTTGATAGTATCTCATTGATTATCTTATTAGTTAGAGTTAGTTGGGGACATATCCCATCAACTCCTTATTCAAATTCTTCAGACAGTAGAGGCTTTCAGACTAGATGCAGACAAGATATAGACTATTATGTTTTAGACTTTAGTTTTGTTTTAGTTATTCTATTACCCAACATAGATGTTACGTTATTCAATTATGTTCATGATCAAACCTTATGGCCTTTCAGTGCATATTTCTACATTATTATGTTATTTTATGCAGTATACAGGTACAAATATCATTCATTGGTTAGCTTGTGGTCCTTCAGGATCATGAGCACCGTGTAGCATTCTGGTTTAACAAATCGGGTCATTACAAACTTGGTATCAGATCCTAAGGTTCAATAGAGTCCTAGAAAGTCTGAAAGTCGCATCTAGTAGAGTCTTGTACATGGGTATGTTGCACACTATATTTATGTGCAAGAGGCTATAAGATGTTTAAGAATAGTTTCCCTTTTCTCAGTATTCATGTCGTGCCAGTGAGAATAATCACAAGTCAGTCTCTCAGTCTAATCTGCTTCTTTTCTTTATTTTAGAATATGCCTCCTAAGATAAGAAACCAGTCAACTCCTCATCCCGAAGAACCTTTGGGTAATCATTTTTCTCATGCGGAGTTTAGGACCGTATTTACCACTCTTGCTCAATTAGTCGTTGCTCATAATAAATGGCCAACAGTTGTTTCGGCCAACCCAGTGGCCAACTCAGCTGCATCGAGGATTCGAGACTTCACCTGAATGAATCCTCCAACTTTCCTCGGTTCTAAGGTAGATAAAGACCCTCAGGAATTCTTAGATCTAGTTCAGAAAGTGACAGATGCCATGAAGGTGACTACTGTTGAGAGTGTTGAGCTAGCTGAATATCAGTTGTAGGATATGTCTTATGCTTGGTTCAAATAGTAGATGTCTAAAAGATCAGATGATGCAGGTCCTATAAAGTATAAAGAGTTTGTCACTGCTTTCTTATATAGATTTTTTCCCCAAGAGCTTAGAGAATCCAAGGTGCTAGAGTTCATCAACCTCAGGCAGGGAAATATGACCGTGAAAGAGTATTCTTTTAAGTTTACTCAGTATGCCCCTCATGTAGTTGCAGATAGCAGATCTAAGATGAGTAAGTTTACTTTAGGGGTGAACGATAATGTGGTTAATAAGTGCAGATCCGCCATGCTAAATAATGACATGACCTTACCTAGACTTATGAACCATGCTCAGCAGATAGAAGAGCAGAAAATTAAGCAGCGGTAAAAGAAGAATAAGAGAGCAAAGATAGGTAGTTTCAACATCGCTCAGCCTAAATCAGAAGGAGGAAGCCATTCTCAGTTTCATCTTAAGTCATCAGTTCCGGCTACCTCTACAGCCAATGCTCCGGTTCCTAAGTTCAAAAAGAGAAACAAACATAGAGCACCAGGCTCTAAGACCCAGGGCAGTGTTAGCGGTGCCCACACCTATCCTCTTTGCCATACTTACGGTAAGCACTATTAGGGTGTTTGTAGAGCGAGTAGTGACATTTGTTTTGGTTGTAGCAAGCCAGGCCATATAGTTAGAGACTGTCCGCAGCCAGGTCCTCAGGGTCAATAGAATCTCTCTTCAGCTCAGTCTAGTCGCCCAAATCAGTAGGGTGCCACTGCCATTGCTACTAGTGGGCAACGCCGAAATTGTCTCTATGCTCTTCAGACTTGATAGGATCAGGAAAGTTCTCCTGATGTAGTTACTGGTATATTATAGATCTTTCATATACATGTTTATGCTTTGCTAGATCCAGGAGTTTCCTTATATTTTGTTACTCCTCATATAGCAGTTGATTTCGAAATCAGTCTCAAAATTCCAGTAGAGCCCTTCTCAGTCTTTACCCCAGTGGGTAAAACCATTATAACCTGAAGGGTATACAGGAACTGCCCAAATATGATATTTCAGAAAGTCACTTCAGCAGACTTAGTCGAATTAGAGATGACTGATTTTGATGTCATTCTCAGCATAGATTGGATTTATTCCTGCTATACCACAGTTGACTGCAGAAACAAAATAGTTTGGTTTCAGTTCCCAAATAAACCCATCCTTAAGTGGAGGGGTAGTACTTCAGTGTTCAAGGGTCAACTTATTTCCTACCTTCGAGCAAGGAAAATAATATCTAAGGGATGTGTTTATCATCTTGTTCATGTTAGAGATTCCAGTTCTGAGGCTCCCAATCTTGAATTAGTCCCAGTAGTGAATGAATATTCAGATGTCTTTTCCGAAGATTTTCCAGGAATTTCTCCCAAAAGGGAAATAGACTTTGGTATTGATCTTCTTTTAGACACTCAGTCTATCTCTATTCCGCCATATAGAATGGAACCAGCAAAACTCAGAGAACTAAAAGATCAATTGAAGGATCACTTAGATAAGGGATTCATTAGAACTAATATTTCCCCATAGGGCACACCAGTCTTATTCGTGCGCAAGAAAGACAGTTCACTCAAAATATGTATAGATTATCGTCAACTTAATAAAGTCATGGTAAAGAACAAGTATCTTCTTCCCAGAATTGATGACTTATTTGACCAACTTTAGGGTGCCAATTATTTCTCTAAGATAGACCTCAGATTCGGCCATTATCAGCTCAGAGTTAGAGAATGTGACATCCCAAAAATAGCTTTCCATATGTGGTATGGTCACTTCGAATTTTTAGTTATGTCCTTTGGTCTCACAATGCCCCAGTAGCTTTCATGGACTTTATGAACCGCGTATTCAAGAAGTACTTGGACATGTTCGTTATAGTCTTTATAGATGATATTCTGGTCCATTCCCGCACTGAGCAAGATCATGCAGACCATCTCAGAATAGCACTTCAGACTCTCAGAGATCATCAGTTATTCATCAAATTCAGTAAGTGTGAATTTTGGCTAAGGTCAGTAGCATTTCTTGGTCATATCATTTCCGGTGATGGCATTAGGGTAGATCCTCAAAAGACCAAAGTAGTAAGAAATTAGCCTCACCCTATTTCTCTATTAGATATCAGGAGTTTCTTGGGTTTGGCTGGCTATTACAGATGGTTTGTTGAGGAATTTTCTTCTATTACATCTCCTGTGTCTAGATTGACTCAGAAGAAGGTCAAGTTTCAGTGGTCAGATCATGCAAGATGAGTTTTCAAGAATTGAAGACTCGACTCACCTCAGCTCCAGTTCAAGCTCTTCAAAAAGGTTCAGAAAATTTTGTAGTTTATTGTGATACATCTAGAATGGGTTTAGGTTGTGTCCTCATGCAGCACAGTAATGTCATAGCCTACGCCTCCAGAAAGCTTAAACCCCATGAAAGGAATTATCCTACTCATGATCTTGAGTTAGCAGCCGTAGTCTTTGCCTTAAAGATTTGGAGGCATTATTTATACGGTGTTCATGTAGACGTCTTCACATATCATAAGAGCCTTCAATATGTCTTTTCTCCAAAATATCTCAATCTTCATCAGAGAAGGTAGTTAGAACTCTTAAAAAATTATGACATGAGTGTCCTCTATCATCCAGGCAAGCCAATATAGTAGCCGACGCTGTAAGTAGACTGTTCGTGGGTAGTATTTCTCATGTTGATGATAGTAAGAAGAAGTTAGTCCAAGAAGTCCACCAGCTTGCCAGACTAGGAATTTGCTTAGTTGATTCTTCAGAGGGAGCTGTATGTGTTCAGAGTAGTTCAGAATCATCTCTAATTTCTGAGGTAAAAAAAAAGAAAAATAAGGATCCTAGCCTTGTCAAGCTAAAAAGTCAGTTCAGAAATAGAAAATAGAGGTTTTCTCCCAAGGGGGAGATGGTATTCTTTGTTGTCAGGGTCATCTTTATGTTCCAGACGTAGATGACATAAGGAAGAAAATTTATGTAGAAGTGCATGGTATGCGTTACTCTATTCATCCAGGGGGCACTAATATGTTCCATGACTTGCAGGAAATTTATTAGTGGAGTGGGATGAAAAGAGATGTTGCAGAGTTTGTGGCTAAGTGCTTTACATGTCAGCAAGTTAAGATAGAGAATCATAATCCTAGTGGTCCTATGCAGGAGTTCAGTATTCCTATTTGGAAGTGGGAAGTTTTTAACATGGGCTTCGTGATTGGTTTGCCTCGAATTCGTCGTTAGCATGATTCAATCTAAGTCATTGTAGATAGAATGACCAAATCAGGTCTTTTCCTTCCAGTTCATACCTCTTATTCAGCTGAGGATTACGCCAAGCTCTACATCGAGGAGTTGATTAGATTGCACGATGTTCCGTTATCAATTATCTTTGATAGAGGTACCCAGTTCACCTCTCATTTTTAGAAAGTATTTCAAAAGGGTCTTGGTACCCAAGTTTATCTTAGTACAGCCTTTTATCCTCAGAGAGATGGTTAAGTAGAAAGGATCATTCAGAGAGAGATGGTTAAGTGGAAAGGATCATTCAAACTTTAGAAGATATGCTAAGGGCGTGTAAAATTGATTTTAAGGGTAGTTGGGATGACTACTTGCCTTTGATTGAATTTACATACAACAACAGCTATCATTCCAGTATTCAGATGGCTCCATTCAAAGCTCTCTATGGTAGGAGATGTAGATCTCCAATCATTTGGTTCAAAGTTAGTGAGGCCTCAGTCATAGGTCCTAACTTAGTATTCGAAACCTTAGAAAAAGTTTAGTTAATTAGAAAAAGACTTCGGGCTGCTCAGAGCCGAGAGAAGTCTTATGCAAATGTTCATAGAAAGGATCTCGGGTTTGAGATTGGTGAATATGTCTACCTTAAGATCTCTCCTATGAAGGGAGTGAAGAAATTCGGCAAGAAGGGAAAACTCAGTCCCCGATATGTCGGTCCCTTCAAGATTGTCAGTCGTTTTGGTAAGGTAGCTTATGAGCTCGAATTGCCTTCAGATCTAGCCTCAGTTCATCCAGCCTTTCATGTCTGTTTGCTCAAGAAGTGCATAGGTGACCCATCAGTCGTAGTCCCTATTCATAGCATTGATGTTTAGAACAGCCACTCTTATGAAGAGATTCTAGTTGAAATCCTAGACTATCATACTCGTAGATTGAGGAACAAAGAAGTTCCTCTAGTTTAAGTTCTTTGGCGAAATCAGTCCATCGAGGGAGATACTTGGGAAGAAAAATTAGACATGCGTACCAAGTATACTCACCTCTTCCCCGCCAACTTAGATCAAGCTCAAGGTAATAGTTCTCCTTAAGCTTACTCAGTTTCATGATTAGTGTACATCACTAAATTAGTATTCAGTCTCATGTTCATGTTCCTATGATAAACTTGGTATCAAGTACCACCGCATATTCAGTCATGCATTCATGTATCAGATTAGTTATATAGTTATGCATCAGATATGTATTTCATTATGAGAAAACACAGCTCTTCAGAACTTTCAGTTATGCATTTATGAATCCGTTACGCATACATCAGATATGCATGTTTAGTATGTTATGTTCAGCTTATCAGTCACGTCCGTCATGAGATCATGTTCCAATTATTCATTTTCAACTCATTGTTTCCCCTCTCAGTCAGTCTCATTTGAGGATGAATGTTCTCAACGGGGAGATATTGTAATACTCATGCTTTTTCTTAGCTTGAAAATCATCTCAAGGATGTTAGAACTTGATTTGAAATAATAATTCACTCTTATACACATTTTACATCCATAATTTTCACTTTCTATCACATGGTAAATTTAATAATCTTTCCAACGATATATAATTCGCCCAAATCCGACACCCGGGCGAAGAGTTAGAGCCTTTTTAGTGAGACAGTGTTTGACCTGAGCCTTCAGCACGTCGTGGAGATAGCTCAAAAGGCAATTGTCAAATTCTAGTGTTTCTCTACGAACCTGGAGTATCGCACCAAACTTCTAGGTCGTAGACAAGGTGGCAACACGATAGCTCCGCATCGCGCCATCGTGCAGTTTCCCAATTGTCAATTTCCAGTGACACGGCGCGATAACGCCACGTCGCGCCAAGGGCCCAATTCAGGAAATTTTACTAAAAATTACATTACATGTCCAGGGTGAAAAGGGTCAAATTCCCCCCCCCCCCCCCCATATAAACTTTCAAACACGGGATTTAGCCCCTATTCAATCCAAAATATTTATGTTTTTCTCAAATATTCTCAAGAACTCAAGCTAGGGTTTTCATAGAAGGTCCAATTTCAAGAAGGTTTCACCATCAATCTTCATAATCTAAGGTATTTATAGTGTTCATTCATGGACTCCTTTCATCCATGAAGTCTAAGAATCCCTTTTCTAAACTCAAGTTATGGATTTTCTATATGTTTTCATGTTTTGGCTGCTCATGTTCATGTTTGATAGATGTGAAATTGGATTCTACTCCATGATTGTTGATAGTTTCTATGTGGGCTTAATTACTTTAGCCATAGATTCATGCAACCCTAAGATTTAAACCCTTGAATGATGAAATTATAATTGAATAATGATGTTTACATGTACCATGCATGTCATATGTTTGATTAAATACCTAGATGAAGGAATATTGTCTAACTAGCATGATATCATGAAATTCCCATAAAGGTACAAGATCATGCCTATTACATGTTTGATGAAATGCTCCTATGAAGGTAGTATGTATTATGATGATAGTCAAGTCTTCAAGTAAATCATGCTATGTCAGTTTCCTTCTATCGAGTCCTAGGGGTACTTGTACCCAAAATATTAGCTGTGTACCTAGATTTATGTCATGTTTTCACGATACTCTCAGTCAAGCTATGAACTCTTTGACTTCAGATAGTCTTGTGACTCAGGAAAAATCTCCATGATCTCATGACTCAGTCAGTTGTCAGATATCAGTAGTATTTCGTCAGCCATGAAATTGCAGTAACTCAGTCCTTGCTCAGTTCAGTTTAGTAAATCATGTTCAGTGTCCATTCAGATGGGAGTAGGAATTAGCACCAAGTGAACCCAAGGATGGGGATTCACATGTTATACAAGGGTGTGATTCCTAAAATCAATCCTTACATTCCAGAACTATGTAGCCAGTATAGGTTGAGACATAGTAGCCTGCTATATAAGGGTAGATGAGGTGGCTTAACTTGTTATGTGAGGGTTCCCACCGTTCTCTCTAGAGTTACCTGTTATATGAGGGTTACTCACATGTTTTCCTTACTAGTGGGGCGGTATTGACACCCTTCCAATCAGGGCATAGATTGAACCTCAGCTCAGCTATTATAGCACCTTTGGGGCATGTCGGTTAGATACTACTTCCCATAGTTTTATGTTAGAGAATCATGACTATCAGATATAGTGAATCAGTCTCAGTAATAGAACTCAGATCGTTCTTCAAATTTTAGGACTGTCAAATACAGTCAACTCAGATACAGTACGGAACTTAGATAGTTCCATTAGATTTAGGATTGTTACCTACAGTCACCCATATTATCAGTTATACTTAGTTACATTCACCCATGCTGTCAGCATTATTCAGATATAGTCCTTCATGTTATCAGTTACTAGCATGTCACGTTATCAGTATACAGACTCAGAAATTACGAAATCACGTTGTCAGTTATAGTTACATATTTATGCATGTATTCTCACGTTTATATTAGACAGTCAGTTAGCATTATTCATGCATGTGAACCATTATATGTAGCCTACCTCACATATATACTCGGTATATACGTACTGGTGCATTCGTGCTATGGTGCTTTCTTTTTATATTACACCATAGGTCAGAGACACGACTTTCAGATCAGCAGTAGATTCTAGATTCAGCAGTCAGAGTAGAAGTGAGTCCTCATCCTTCGAGGAAATAATGATTTTATAGTATCTCGTTGATTAGCTTATTCGTTGGAGTTAGTTGGGAACATGTCCCCTCAACTCCTTATTCAGATTCTTCAGACAGTAGAGGCTTTCAGACTAGATATAAACTATCATATTTTAGACTTCAATTTTGTTTTGGGTATTCTATTACCCCACACAGATGTTACGTTATTCAATTATGTTCATGATCGAACTTTATGGCCTTTCAGTGCATGTTTCCGCATTATTATGTTATCTTATGCAGTATACAGGTACAGATATCTACCATGGGTTAGCTTGTGGTCCTTCAGGGTCATGAGCACCGTGTAGCATTTCGGTTCATCAAATCGGGTCATTACAGTAGTATGGTGTGACATTTAAGACATATTCGTTCTTTTTCTTATTACCACCAATGGAACCAGACAGTATGCCCTTACTCACAGCTTATAATGCAACCATAGACTAAATCTTTCCTGACTTGATGCCTTCTTCTATGAAATCTCACATCTTGACCAACTATACAAACTTTTGGCCCATAATTGACATCATCTTGTCAAAATAAACACCTTCTTGATCTCGGATAAAGTACTTGTAGAGCTCACTCTCTTCCAGTAGGGGTTGGAGCCTAGCATCATAAGTCCTCCATCTCCATGAATATTCTTGAAATGACTCTAATGGCTTCTTCTGTATGTTAGCCAATGAGAACCTATCTGGGGTAATTTTGGTGTTAAACTTGAAGCAAATTATGAAATCTTTATCCCTATCCCACCAATCATACCACTTACGAGGGTCTTGGTGAGTGTACCAAGTCAGAGCTTCCCCTGACAAACTTCGAATGAACAACTTTATTCTCAACTTCTCATTCCTTCCTATGCCGACTAACTTATCCCAATAGGCTCTTATATGTGCATGAGGTTCACCCTTTCCATCAAACACATCAAACTTTGGTGGTTTGTACTGACTAGCATGTCGATGTCTAAATGGATGCACAAGTCATCATAGTCTAAGCTTTCAGTTCCTCTACTTACTTATATGTTTCTAAATACCGTTTTTAGACTTTCAAACTGAGCTACTATTGATCCTTCTTCATTCGATTAGACATTCTTCCCCAATCTTGTATAACGATCAACCTCATATAGAACTTTGACAGCTACAGATGTTTCAAAAATAGGAGCTTCAGTTGTATATAATAGTGGCACAAGTATCTCATAAGTAACATGTACCTCAAGTATGTGTTGCAATATTAGGTAAACCAAAATGGTAATGTTCTGAGTAGGTAATGAAAGATTAGGTGCATTGCTGGAAGTGGATGGAGGAGCAAGTGGTGTTGGGCATTTGAAGGTGGATTTTTTAAGTTAACAGGAGTGACCAGAGGTAGGTAATTCAACATTTAGAGGTTGGAATTGAGTAGGAAAGGTAGAAACTGTAAGTTTAGTCAAGTCCCACATTTGACATAGTCCTTCTTCTGAGATTTTGATTTCCTGCACTATGTTAGCCATTTATTCATTGATTTAGGTGTCTAATAGCCTTGAGAAATTTTGGCATAATCTACTGGTATCATTTCAGCTTTGTTGTATTGGTTCTTGTTAGTCATTTTCCTTTGGACTGGAGTTTGTATTGTGATTCAACTGGTTTATGAGTCGACACAAATTAACTTTCTTCTGGGTATTATAAACAAAAACAAAAGAAAGAAAAAGAAAAGGTAAACCATGTTAGTTTGGGAGATGTAAAAGATGTAACAAATATCTAACACACATATATGTAAAGTTGGCGACATTCAAAATGTGTCCTAATATGAAGCCTCTTTTTGCCAAAGGTGGGCCTACAATACAAGTATTAATGATTAATTGATCCAAAGTTTCAAACTGTTCTCAAATTCAGGATGAATATGTCTTTGTTAATGTTTGAGGAGTGAGTGGAAAAACCCAAGTTACAGAATGAAAATTTAATTCAAAAAATGCCTTGAATTCAAGGTTACATATTGGTTGGCATATTACCATTGAAATATCAACATAGGTCATGCAAGACCTTTAGAAAAAAAAAAGATAGGAGATAAAAGTATGAAAACATCAAGATAGGTCATCAAAAATGTTTAGGAAACTAAAGATAGGAAACAGAGCCTAAGTCCAAGTCAGCAGCATCATCATCATCATCCGAATCATAATAAGGTCCGGAGGGTATTTTGAGGATTCATCAGGCTCCCTCCCCTATTGATATTCATCCTCCTTATTATCAAATCTTATAGGTCCATTCTCCTCATGTTCCAACTTTTTTTAAGAACCTTTCTCAATTTCCTCTGTTAGCTCTCCTTCTTGATCTTGCATACCTTCCAACGGATCTTCTTTCGGGTCTTTCTTTAGATCTTCCTCTATCTCTCCTTTTAGTTCATTATCCACTGGGATAAAATGACCAATTGATGCTGGAATCACCTAATGGTACATAGCAGTGGATATAGGAATGAGGTATAAGAGTTGTCCCAGATCTGATCTGCCTTGTGGATCTCAGCAGTCCCCTGAAGTTATTCGTAACTTGGCCTAGCTAAAATTCCTTCCACAATATACCATGTGTAGTATTCTGGGGTGCAATATGAATCGACCCCCATGCTTTAGATGAAAATTCCTCCCCATGCATCAATCAAATCTATGAGTCTCTCTATTAGGATCCTTCCTTCATAATCTCCCTCTGCTAGTGTTGTGTTTGACCATAGAGGGACATATTCTGTTATATTGAACTGTAAAAAAACCCCTCAATGGTGCATAAATATGGGTTTCTTTTAGCTTGATCATTTTGAGGAAATAACAGCAATGTCTCCTAAACATTACCCGATCATTGATCTACGGTCGCTATTGGATGAGGTTACCAATAAGGAAAGTCAAGAAAGGGAATCAGTGTTCTTCACTATTTGGAATGTCCCACACATTCATCCTGAGCTCATGACTATGGATTTTGTTGTATCTCGCTTCTCTGACTCCATTATACATATTTCTCCTATAAAAGTACTCCAAGACCCATACTTGAAGCATCAGGTTGCATCCTCTAAAGAAGTTGTACCCCCTGGAGCATGTAGATGATGATCGAAAGATTTCTACCTAGATCATTGGAATGATCATCATCCTGGGTGATCCTCTGCACATAAAAACAACCATCAGAAGCAAATTGATGTTTATTCAGCCTTCCCTCTTTGGGAACACCGTGATACCTAAAAATGCCATAGTGAAAACAATGGCCATGTGTCTTTCCTAATCGATCCTGGAAAAGAACAACTTATTTTGAAAATGGTTGTAGCTTTCTCTTCGACTAAATCTCTCGAAAAGATACCTTAGGATAACCCAACCTGCCTCATCCATTCTTAATCTCGGACCAACTCTTAACCCCAATGAGCAAAGAAAACCACTTTCGAATGTAGTATGTGGAGATAAAGGTGTTTGTCCCACCAATGGTAAGTTAGCAATTTAACTTATTCCCTCCAACATTGGCGTGATCTCAAAGAACCCAAAGGTAGCTATGGTTAGATCCTAAAATTCGACCATCATCCAAATAAACAACTTGTTTACTCTCAGCTTCATTAGATCAATTAAGGATTTTACATACGCTATTACTTATACTATGTGAGCTACCCGAATGTTTACTTACTATTTTCTTAGGACCCAGGGGACTTTGGACATCATCTGAATGTTTCCAAGGTTTTGGTTGATTTTCATCTGAATAAACAAAAATGAGGGTAAGTCTAATGTCCTGAATCTATTGCAGTCTTAACAGACGGATCAATCAATCATTTTCATATAGATAGTGTCAATGGAGTTTTGAAGAACCCATTGACGTGAAGGGTGTCTTCCTAACTGTAGAAATGGTACCTTGGATTATTTTGCCTAAGGTGTATGCATTATGTCCTATTTCTAGAGTAAGAGTTTTTCCTAAATGTTTAAGAGTAGGATTGAATAGCTGCGAGAAAGTGCACTAACCTAATTGCACTGACTTGAAAACTAAGGAATCCAAAGAAGGTTCGGTGGAGTGCAGGACACCCCTCACGTGTTCAGTATATGAATTGGGTATGACCAAAGACTCAATAGAAAAAAGGTAAATGAAAAAGCAGTAACAAGTAGTATTGATCAAACAAATAAGGAACACAAGTTTTTATTTGGCCTGCGTCCTTTCACACAAAGCAGGTTATAATTGCAGATAAAGGAAGCAACGCAGTGAAAAGCACAATAATTCTAAACTAAGCCTACTAAGGTAAAAATCTAAGTTTACATCCCCAGCAGAGTCACCACACTGTCGCGTTGTATTTCGAGCCCGTCAAAACAACACAACGTGTGGTGGTCGTTATGACTATTGGGTTTTTCAAAATTCATTTTTAGAGACGCCACCTAAATTTTTCTAGGAAAATTAGGAAAAACCCATTTTTATGTGAAAACTCTATTTTATTCTTTCAAAAAGTGAGATGTTAACACAGAACCTCGATCTGAAATAATGGACACCGGCACACCGTACAGATGCACAATCTCACAAATATAGATATGGGCCAACCTCCCATCACTGAATAAGACTTGAATCGGAATAAAATGAGCTGACTTGGTAAATCAATCAATGATGACCTAAACACAGCCAGAACAATAAGATGTACGAGGCAAACCAGTCACAAAGTCAATGGTGATCCGTTCCCACTTCCACTTAGAAATGGGTAACCTATGAAGCAACCCACCAGGCCTTATATGCTCGGCCTTTACCTGCTGACAACATAGGCAATGAGCCACAAAATCCGCTACATCTCACCTCATACCACCCTACCAGTAATGTTGCCTCAAATCACGATATATCCTAGTCACACCTAGATGGATAGAATATCTAGAACAATGGGCCTCCTCCAAGATCAATATAATCTAGTCACCTACGCTCGGCACACAAACTTAACCTCCAATCTAAAAAACTCCATCCAAATCAAGTAAGGCTTTCTTAGCCTCCCCACTCAATACCTTATCTCGAATCAACCTCAATTAACCATCATCAAACTGATGAGCTCTAATCTACTCCATCAAAGAGAACCTAGCATCCATAAATGCTAAAATATGCCCTAGTGTTGAAATATCAAGCCTAACCATCTGGTTAGCCAAAGACTGAACCTCTAAGGCCAAAGGCCTCTCCTGGGTCAAAAGATAAGCCAAGCTACCCATACTAGTTGATTTTTGGCTTAAGGCATCCGTAACCACATTAGCCTTACTCAGATGGTAAAGAATAGTCAAGTCACAATCCTTAAGCAACTCAAGCCAACGGCGCTGCCTCATATTAAGATCTCGCTAAGTGAAGAAGTACTGAAGGCTACTATAATCTGAGAAGATCTCACAATAGACTCCCTACAAGTAGTACCTCCACAACTTCAAGGCAAATACAACTGCGCACAACTCCAAATCATTGGTAGGATAATTCCTCTCATGAAACTTCAACTTAAAATATGCATATGCAATTACCTTGCCCTCCTACATCAACACAGCACCTAACCCAACACTTAAAGCATTACAAAAAATAGTAAAGCCTACGCCCTTCTTAGGTAAAGCCAATATAGGAGCTGAAGGCAACAAATCCTTGAGCTTTTAAAAGCTTGCCTCACAAGTATCGGACCACTGGAAAGAAATCTTCTTCTAGGTCAACTTAGTCAATGGAGCTGCAATGGATGAAAAACCCTCAACAAAATGCCGATAATACCCGGCAAAGCCAATAAAACTTTAAATCTCGATGGGAGAAGTAGGTCTAGCCCAATCATGAACCGCTGCAACCTTGGTTGGATCAACCATAATACCTTCCTTAGTCACCATATGACCCAAGAAAGAAACAGACTCCAACCAAAACTCATACTTAAAGAACTTAGCATACAAACTCTCATCCCTCAATATCTAAAGCATAATACGCAAATATTCCTCATGCTTAACCTCATTTTTGGAATACACTAAGATATCATTTATAAATATGATAACAAAGGAGTCAAGATACAGTCGAACGATCGATTCATCAACTCCATGAATGTGGCAGGGGCATTGGTCATCCCAAAGACATGACCAAAAACTCATAATGACCATATTGAGTTTGAAAAGCTATTTTCAGAATATCCAAAGGTCTAATCCTCAACTGGTGATAATCGAACCTCAAATCAATCTTTAAAAACATCGCAGCACCCTGAAGCTGATCAAACATATCATCAATGTGAGAAAGTGGATACTTATTCTTAACCGTCACCTTGTTCAACTGTTGGTAATCAATACAAATCCGTATAGACCCATCCTTTTCCTTCACAAACAAGACAGGCGCACCTCAAGATAAAATACTAGGTTAGATAAATCCCTTATCCAACAACTCATGCAACTAATCCTTTTATTCTTTTAACTCTACTGAGGCCATCCTATAAGAAGGAATAGAAATAGGCTTGGTGCCCGGCTCAACATCAATACTAAAATCTATATCTCGATCCGAAGGCATACCAAGCAAGTCCGTAGAAAATACATCTATAAACTCATAAACAACATGGACAGAATCTAAGAAGGGAGGCAAAACAACACTGGTGTCACGAATATAGGCCAAGTAAGATAAACATCCCCTCTCAACCAATTTGCAAGCCTGAACAAAAGATATAATCCTCTTAGGACCCAAATGAAGTGTACCCTTCCAAGCTATCCTTGGCACACCCGGCAAAGCTAAAGTCACAATTTTAGAAAAAAAATCTAAGACAGCATGATAAGGATCCAACCAATCCATGCCAAAAATAACATCAAAATCGACCATATCTGATAAAAGCAAATCTACCAAAGTCTCACGCCTGCTAAAAGTCACAACACAAGATCGATGCGCCCGATCCACCACTAAAGAATCACCTACCAGGGTAGATACATAAATAGGCATGGAAAGAGCCTCAC
The DNA here is from genome assembly GCF_002878395.1 of Capsicum annuum. Taxonomy (NCBI): domain Eukaryota; kingdom Viridiplantae; phylum Streptophyta; class Magnoliopsida; order Solanales; family Solanaceae; genus Capsicum; species Capsicum annuum. Next base: position 85,526,402 of record NC_061115.1, on the reverse strand, counting down.
TAACAGAATCAAAACCCAAAGAAAAATATACAGACACATAGGAGAAAGTCGATTCAGGATTAAATAATACAGTTGTAGGTCTGAAACAAATAGCGATGATACCTATAATCAAAGCATCAAAAGTCTTTGCCTCAGGTCTAGCTGGTATAGCATAACACTGACCATGACCACCAACTACTTGGGTGGTCCCACGACCACCCACTGTCTGGGTGGCCCTACGACCACCCCCTCGAGATCCACTACCTCTGCCCTTCGTATCTCTGGTAGCACCCCTACCCCTCATAGTTGGAATAGGAGGAGACCAAACTACTCGATGGGGACAGGCCTTGGCCACATGGTTAATCTCATCACACACATAGCAACTTCTACGACAAGTCTCAATAATAGAAGGTACAACTAAGCCCAAACGACCATCCTGAACAATTGAACTAGAAGATCCACCACCTAAACTCTGTAAAGTCGTCTGCACTGGCCTACTATGGTATCAACGAGAACCTCTAAAAGCTCTACCTTGAGAGGTCTGACTCCTGAACTCACCAAAATATTGTGCATTCTTGGCTCCTCCCTGAGATGCACTAAGAATACCCTCTGTCATCTTAGCATGATCCACAATACTCTGAATAAAATCCCCAAACACAACCATCTGAGATGTAGCTAACTGAAGGAAGACATCCAAACCCATTACAAACTTTTGAATCTTCTCAAAATCAGTGGAAATGCTATCATAGAAATATCTGGACAGGTCATGGAAGCATACCTCATACTCAACAACTGTAATAGAACCCTTCTCCAAATGATCAAACTAGTCCCACATATAGTCTCTCAAAATAAAAAGCATAACTTTCTCAAGAAAAACCTCATTGAATTGATCCCAAGTTATCTCGGGAGAATCACAGGGTCTACAATTGACAAGCGACCTCTACCAATCTATCTCCATATCTTTCAACTAATAAGATATATAAGAAACTCCATTAGACTCAAGCGAACCCAAATTATGCAACTTCTCTCAGCAATCATTCAAAAACTCATAGGCATTCTCACTCACTACACCACCAAATCTGGGAGGCCCTAACCAAGTAAACCTCTCGAACCTCTTCTGATCTTTAGAAGACATTACTGCACTAGTTATAAGAGGAGGCATAATAAATTTGGCAGTTTGTGATCCCATCTGAGGAGGTAACATAGATGATGGTTGAGCTCTTGATCTCAAAAGCCCATAGTCAGATGTCCACACTGAATGTGGAATAGACTCGGGGTTTGAGGAGCACCCAAACTAGAAGTAGGTGCAAAAAAAGAATTCATACTCTGAACTAGAGGAACACCCGACATAACTAAACCTCCAAAAAGGTCAGCAAATATACCAATAATCCCTCTAATAATGGGGAAGACAAACTTTAAAGAACTGAGTAGGACCTACACCTCTAACTTGGTCAATATGAGGCTTAGGGGAGAGTCCCCTAGCACTCCTCCTAGATGGGGCTGCACTACAGGGCTGTCCCTTCCCTCTAGTTCATCCATGACTCAAGGCTCACCCACTAGGTAAAGGCTTTGCATGACTACTCTTGCAAGACCTAGTCAACACCATCTAAGCAGAAAGAGTGGAACATAACTCAAAACACAACATATGAAAAAACTTCACACGGTAAGGAATAAAAATAAGGAAAGTTTCCTAGAGACATCCTATAGCCTCTTAAAGATAGATACGAACATCTATATACCAATCTATCAATCTATCAAACTCTATTAGACATCCCTTCTTACATAGTTGAGAGCAATAAAATCTAGCTTTGATACCAATTTGTCACGATCGAAAAATAAAGGCCATGATGACACTTATTGCGACATACTCAAGTCTTCTAGAAACGCCGTGATTATTGGTACCAAAGTCAAATGAAGGTTATAATGGCACTTATCAAATCAAATAAAGGTCATGATGGCACCTATCACCCAAAATAATAAAAAAGGAAAGAAAAATAGAAATATACCAAGGTAAGGCTTCTAGAATGAAGTCAAACCATATAAGTAATCATAACAATGCAAAAAGAACTTATCCAAAATACCAATCATGCTCAAAAGCAGGTGTCAATAGTGTAAGAACTACTAATATAATCAAGAAGTCAAATACATTAGAAAAATAACCACAAATAAATAATAGTTGTCTTCAAATACTAATAAGGACATAAAAACTATAGAAAGATAGAGGTGAACTTCGGATGCATAAATGTCCAACTGTTACCTTGAAAGCTCTAATAATCGCTTGAGTCAAGCAAGTTGAGGCGCACTCGATCTAGGATATGCATCGAAAGGGCACAGTAGGCATGAGTACAGTCTATTTGTACTCAGTAGGTATCATAAGCCGGCCAAGCAAAGTAGTAAATAAAGTATACAAAATATATGCTAAGGGCATGTCACCCGCAATCTAAAAATATCCCACATTGGTATCCCACACCGCTTGCATTAATAGTTCTAATATATCTCACATATATTAAAACATCACACCAAGATAGAACAAAAGTACATATTATATCACATATAAGAAGAACAAGAGGGAACATGCATATACAAAATCATCAAATACAAGTAAAAGAAGATACAATAAATACATAGTTGACAAGTCAATATAGCAATACAACATAACATAACACAATAAAGTAAGTATAATGTATATGATGATGATGATGATGATAATGATGCACGAGGTCATCACACAACCTTTGGGATTATTGCACAATCCCCGTATACGCCTATGGAGGCAAGCCCCCCAATGTAGGACCCATGGGGGGTTCGTCAACCCGTATACAATCCAAATATCTCATATCTCCTTTCCGGCACATCCAGCAGAAAGGGTTTATAAGGTATTACAATATCTCCTCTCCAGCACATCCCTCAGGGAGGGTTTTAAAAAGGTGTTGCCAGTGTTTCTCAGATGTTGCTACGGTGGTACTGATGTTTCATGAATAAGTATGATATAAGAATGTAATGCTCACAACCAATCACAATGAGTATTTTCACAACTAACAACAATGATATATTTCCACAATCATGTGAGTAAATATCCACTCATTATTTCAGTTTCATCCACGAATTTCCACATGTCTCATATGTCAAATAAAGTATGATACAATAACAATACACCAATGGTACCATATTAAGCATCTTAAAAATACAATATAATTATTCACATATATCAATGTTATTAATATCACATAGGAGCCCACACGGTCACCATATTATATAATAACTCAATTTCGATAATTACATCACATATAGGCCCCAGGGCACAACACATAAATAGTTATTTTTTATGATTAGTTCCCACCCTTAAAATACATTTTGTATCATCATTTACTACCCAGCTCAGTTTGAAAGAGTTAATCCATAACCTACCTCAAAAGCCAAAATCGGTCTGCAACACTTCGAACCCACGACCTTACTTTTCACAAACAATCTCAAACTCCACTAAAAATATCAAATATAAAATTTACGAATAAAAATAAAATCAACGACACCCATTTTGACTACTTTTAGTTCAAGGTCAAAACAGACCCCCAAAACGGATTTTCAAAAAAAAAAGGACAAAATCAGAACTTTACTTCAAAGACATGTTCCCCATATTTTTGGGAATCTACAGTTGAAACTCAGTTAAATTGAGTCAAAAACGAGGTTCAAATTGAAAAAACTATTTTTAAGCTTTACAGGATAAAATTTTTTGAAATCTGAGTTGAAATCAAGAATTGAAGTTGTTTTAAGGGTTAAATTGATGAAAAACTAGTAATTATAAGGTTAAAATATTATTCAAGTGAAAAAAAATGAAATTGGGGTTTAAAATCAAGAACTAAGATTTTTGAGGTTTTGAAAAATCAATCAAGAAATTACTTAAAAAAAAGTGAATTCTTACCTTAAATTCGTAATAAAACAAAGAAATGGGTGTTAATCTAGCTTCCCAAGCTTTCACAAACTTTAATTTCATGCTCCCTGACTATTTTAGGATTTAACTCCCAAGAGGCAAGATGAAAATGTGCAAAATGGTCAAAAGGAGGTGAAAAGCTGCTATTTATAGGAGATTTTCTGCAATAACAATTTTTCTTATCGATCAAACTTCGATAGGGTGTCCGAAATTCGTTCGGAGTCCGATACATGCAAACAAACTATACAACCATACTAAATTTGATGTTTCAGATGCGATGACAGTATAAGATTTTCAAAAAATATCATTTTCACAAAGTTGACCCCTGAAATCCGAAATGGGACAAAATGAGATTTAAAAGCTGTAAAATCATACCAAATATGCTAACACCTTAAAATCGACATTCCGAATCTATTGGCAAAGTTGAATTTTCCATTCGATGTCATTTCGAAAAATGTAGGTCCCATACCCATATTTTTAATTTTTTAACTTTTTGATCAATAGGTCAAAATGAGCTCGGGTGCACCGGGACCCGAACCAAATGTCTACCTAGCCTAAAATTGATATTGTGGAGCCTCTGGTATAGTCTCGTTTGGTCATCCATCGCACGAATCAAAAGATATCCACATTAGTCCAAAATAAGACTCTCGAAACCATCAAAACCCACAATATTGCATAAATGATACCAAAATACATCAAAAATCATGTCAATCACTCCCACACCCCACAAATACCATAATGTAACTACAGAGAGGGGTAAAATAGTCAAATCATACAAAATAACAAATTTTACATATTTCATCAAAATTTTTAGGTCGTTACAGAAAAGTGGCTAAGGAATACTAGACTATGAACAGAATTGGGCGTCTAATTTTTGCGAATCCAAGGCTCTACCATTATCCTATAGCTGACCCGATAATTGGGTCGAGATGGAGTTTCAATTTGAGACTCCAACTCTCGGGTTCACATGAAACAAGAAAGAAGAATAAGGATGAGTAAAAATAACAAAACAAAATCACGTGGATAAAACATACAAGTAAAGACGTGAGTCATAAACGAATAAAAATAAACACTAAACCATATGCATATTTTTGAATGCCCAAAACAACCACTGGAAGTCCTCTTATTATTCAACCAAATTGCACAGTTGACAAAGTTAGGAACATAATATAAAAAGAAAACTTTCTTCAAAAGAAATATATATGAATTGTTCAAAATAATCATTTTAACATATTATAACTTGATGGATTTTGGACAAATACTGAACCAGGCATCTAATACGTAGTCCATAAGCTAAATACATGGAATGGTATACATGAAAATATAAAACATCCATCTCTTTCTAGCAACTAAATAATCCCTCCTTTACCATGACAATCTAATATACAAACACACTACAACAAACCCAACGACACTAATATTGCCTTCTATTCCAAATTTCCAGAGAACAATGCCTTCCTCCAACTGAATTTCTCCCTTTTTTCTTGACAAACCTATTCCACCCACTTCAATACACAAACATAACTTCACACAATTCTAACTAGCACTTACTAAAATCATAGGAATCAGGGTTTGGGTACAGGGCTTTGAGGCAAAAATAGACAAAAGTTAGCGGGTTCAAGATGGCATCATTTTTCTTTTAGGAAATCTCATTATCAAAAAAACGCACAAAATAAATATATAAATTAGCATGTGCACACCCAAATTCATGAAACCATGATACTCATAATGTTATTGAATGGAGAATTAGATTTCAACGCCACTTGAACTTGAAGGAAATCATACCTCTAAAATGGAACCATATAATCAAGCCTCTATCAAATTCTTTTTCTAGGAAAATCATGGACAAAAACATCCAATCAAAACTGATTTGGGATTACAGAAAGCAACGTCATTGTAAACTTAAAAAGAAATAAATTTTAGATATACCAAATCCAAAAATGACGAAACAAGTAGACAAAAGTGAAATCACAGGATTAATCTTTCTTTCAATTTTCACAACTTCTAAACACCACTTATTTAGAAAAAAAAAAGAAAAATTAAAAAAAAAAACAAATTCATGAACTCGCTCTATCAATAATGAAAAATAACACTTCGAGAGAACATAAAACCAGGAAGAACATCTTTTTATCTATAAATCTATTATCCAGAATCAACAACCATAACATAATCCCAACCAGAGTTCACAAGCAAATTTGTTTATGTAGTGGGTAACAACAACACAAGTTTGACCAAAACTTAGTCAAAATCACATATTCACATAATCGAGGCAAACGAAATAGAAAGAGATGAAAAGGAAACACAAAAATGTTGAATTCACACCTTTTTTAGGGTAGCGAAATTGGAGCTTTAACATCAAGGATTTCCTGACAATAAATTTAGACTCCTCAAACTCAAACTCAGACCTCGTTTCTCCAAATTTCCCCAAACTTCTGCTCCCGTTTAGCCCCCTTTTCTTTCAGATTTTCTTTTTTTAAAAAAAAATTTTCTTCCTTTTCTTTTTTTTCTGAACTTTCTTTTCTGTTTTTCAAGTTTTTCACTCTTTTTTTCTTATTCCTCTCCATTCCCCCTCTTCAAACTTGTAACCTTCTCTTTGAATTTTGATTTTCAAGACCTGTTTTGATGGGGTTAAAAAATGCTTCTATTTATAGGCTAAACCCAGACTTGAAAGTCTGGATTTAAAATAAAAAATTTTAAAAAATGTGGGGGATTAAGAAGGGAGATTTGAATTTTGAATTCAAATCTCTTAAAAGGATTCATTTTCCTCTATATATTAGACGAATCTTAGCTCTTAATGGTTGATTTGAATTGTTTTATTCCATTGTTATATGAATTTGGGAACTGCTATCTTTGGTTTTTGCATTTCACGGGCTAGAGATTAAAAAAAAAGCTAATCTTACAGGGATTGCAATGGCTAGGGAAAAGGTTTTATGGTTCTGGGGCAATGGAGAAGAGGCAATGAAAGGAAAGATTAAAAGGGTGTTTGTCGTCGTTTCCTTTGTGAAATTATTGACAGCAATGAAACGAGAAAAATGAGCCACAAAGGCCTTCCAAGTTTCCAATTAGAAAAAGGGGACAAGTGGGTCCCACAAACTTGTCCCTTAAAAAAACTAAGTCCCTTGAACAATTGGGATAGTTGTTCGAAAACTAAATTAGATGTCCGAACAACTTCGCGTAGTTGTTGAACAACTTCCCTCAGTTGTCGAACAATTACACCTAGTTGTTCAACAACTACGCGCAGTTGTTCAACAAATGCGCCTAGTTGTTGAACAACTTGCGCAGTTGTTGAACAACTTTGATAGTTGTTGAACAACTTCACAAAGTTGTCAAACAACTATGCCTAGTTGTTCAACAACTGGGAAAAGTTGTTCAAACGAAAAAACTTTTAAAAAAAAAACTCAAAAGAAAATTGTCCCTCCCTCCTAATTTGAAAAACTTAGAGGACGCTCACTTAATTGGACAACTTATTTGTCCGTTTTAATCCAAAGTCCCGAACGAAATACCACAACATTTGAGAAAGAGAGTGACGCCCATTTGCCTTTTTCTTGTGTTTTGGTACTTGTTTATTGACCAAGATTTAGATCTTTTGAACGCTTTTGATTTTAATTCAAGAATGATAAATAATTAAATATATATAAAAATTATTGATAAAGGTGAAAATTTTGGGGCTCTTGGATTAGGAAAGAATTAACGGACTAGATTAGTTTGTGTTTGTTGGATGAAATTTATATTTCTTTGATGTCGTGGCAACACATGATTGGTGAATATGGTGTGGGGGTAGATTGATGAGACTGAGGTGGAGAATAGACCAAGTTTTGGGTCATTTTCTGGGCCTCTTTTGGCTGAAATTGAAAGATAAAAATTAGGGGTGGGCGTTCGGTACTTCGGTTTGGGTTTGGTTTTTTTATTTTGATTTTTTTGGTTTTTGATTTTGAATTTATATGAATCGAAAATTGAATCGAATTTATTCGATTTGGTTTGGTTTATATATATTTTAGTTCAGTTTTATTTCGGTTTAATAATTTTAGTTTTTCGATCTTGTCTTCTTTTAAATAAAAAAGTACATGATGCAACAAAATATACCCAAAAATTTCACTATGATAAAAAATGGAGTAAGCTATTGATCGACTTCAGAAGACGTGAGTGTGCAATAAGCTATTGATACTCATATTCATAGAATAAGTGTGAACATCAATACAAGCCCTGCCCAAACACAAACCTTCGAGCTGAACCTGGCACTTCTCAATTCTCATTAGAAATTAGAATGACCAACAACAAGAATCAAAGTAGATAGTCGCAGATCTTAAGATGTTAGTAGGCATAGCTGAGAATAAGGTTACAAAATCCTGGCATGTGTTACACGCTAAAAAATGAGGAGTTAAACAGCGTATCCAGGTGAAAAAAGACAAGAATTCTTCAGCAATGCATCAGTGCAGCACGCAATTGGAAAAGGTATATTATTATATAATATATATTAATAATAATATATTATTACATTGTATATATTATATAATCAAGAAAAGGTATATTAAAAATTTTGGTTTAACCCGAAAAATCAAATTATCTAAACCTAAAACCCATAACCCGAACCGAAATACCAAAATTGTAAAAAAAAAAATTCAAACCAAAAAATCAAAAAAACAAATCCGAAAAATCAAAATAATTCGGTTCGGTTCGGTATTTCGATTTTTCGATATTTATGCCCACCCCTAATAAAAATTGGCCTTGAGTAGTGAATTTGAAATGGAATTAACATAGGCTCAAATGCTCTTTTTCTACCCATATTAGTTTAATCGATATTTCTTATTATCCTAAAATTATTTTTAGTATATACGTATATAAATTATATAAATAATTTAGTATAATAATTTTGTAACTTAATACATAGAGAGAGAGAGAGAGAGAGAGAGAGAGAGAGAGATATGGTCCAAAAAATATAATTAGAGAAAAATGTGAGTGCGATTATCAAATAATTTTTTGTGATTTTAATAGTATATAGTTAATTATATATATTATTTTAAAAATATATTTGAAAATGATAGGAGAAACTACATAAATCTATTTTTTTCTTTTAAAAAATCATAGAAGTTAAAATACAAATTTATTTGAAAAAATTATTTAGGACCAAGAAACATAGAAAAATAATTAAGGAAATAAAATTAAGCCAAAATTGGGTGTCAATAGTAAGTAATCAAGTGATTTTAAGGGAAAATCTTTATATTTTTCATCCAATAGATTCAATCTTAGTTGTTTTCTTACCACAGTATGAAATATAGCCAGTCTGGAAGCTTCTAAAATCAGTTTATTTTAATAAGTGCTTTTTTCAAATGTTCTTTTAAAATGTACTTTTGATGAAAAATAATTTATATTTGGCCAATAAATTTTAAAAACACTTTTAAGAAGCAATTTGGTCAAGATTTCAAAACCACTTTTAATTTATTTTTTTTCATAACTGCTTTAGTAAAAAGTGTGTTTAGGGAGAAACTATTTTTTAACTTACGAAAAACTGTTCATTCTACTATACAGAAGTACTTATTTTCTTCCATAAGATTGGCCAAACATATCAATTTTTCAAAATAAACACTTTTGAGAAGAAAAAACACACTTTTGGAGAAAAATAAGCTTGACCAAAAAGGAAATTAATATGAAATAAGCCAAATAGGAGTCGATCTTAATCAATCTTAATATTTTTCACCCAATAAAAGTCAAACTTAGTTTCCTTTGGCCACAATACGAAACAATCATTAAATAATAATTAATCTACAAAATAGCTTTTATTATAAAAATATCAAGCGGCTAGTTCTCAAGCTACCACTTGGCTTGATTATAGGCTAGACTATTCTCCTTTATTATATATAGAGATAAAAGTAAAATTTAGTTATTTTTCACCATAATATGAAATAAATATGAAATAATTATTAAATAATTATCAATCTACAAAATAGCTTTTATTCTAAAAATATCAAGTAGCTGATTCTCAAGGTGCCACTTGACTTGATTATAGCTTAGACAATTCTCCTTTATTTTATATATATGTGTGTGTGTGTGTGTGTACGAGTATGTGTATATATATATACATACATATATACATATATATATATACATATATGTGTATATATATATACATATATATATACATGTATATATATATGTACATAATGTCAAGTGGCTAGTTCTCAAGATGCCACTTGGATTGATTATAAGCTAGACTATTCTTCTTTTTTGTGTGTGTATGTGTGTGTGTGTATATATATTGGTGAAATAAATATGAAATAACCATTAAATGATTATTAATCTACAAAATAGTTTTGGTTATAAAAATATGAGGTGTTAGTTCTCAAGCTGCCACTTGGCTTGATCACATGCTAGATTATTATCCTTTATTATATATACAAGAGCAGCATGGCCCGTGTCAGCACGATCCCAACATTAAGATATTTATTATCTTTTCAATCTTGATATATTTAAATAAAAGTTTTAAATAAAAGAATTGCATATTTTTCTAGGATTCATCCGAAATCTAGCATGATTTCAACATATGTTATTTTAATATGTATTTAGATAATTTAAGTTGTTAACTATTGTAATTTACAATATTTTTTTATGTAATTTTAAAATTAATATACGTTACTTTTCTTGTCCAAATTTTTGTGGCATTGATAGTCAATTATATTTTAAAAATAATTTAAGTTTTTAATTATTGTGATTGATAATACTTTTCTTCTATTCTAATTTCAGTGACACTAATATAATTTCAAGAGTCGATCAAATATTTTGTATCTTTTAAATTTTTTCAGTTGTTAATTATTGTGATTTCTAGTATGTTTCATGAAATTACTTTGAAATATATAACATATTAAATTGTTTTTAGATATTTTAAGTTGTTAATTATTGTAATTTATAATACTTTTTATGTAATTTTTTAAATAATATATGTTACTCTCCTTGTCCAGAATTTTGTGTCGATGATAGCCAATTATATTTTTTAAATAATTTAAATTTTTTATCATTGTGATTCATAATATTTTTTTTATTTTAACTTATGTGGCACAATGCTTAAATGACCATAATAATTAATTAGAGGTGATATAGTAAAATGTAATTATTATTATTTATTATTTTTATTATGTGTATGTGTTGATTCAAGTAGAATTTGGAAACATTTAGAAATGTGTTGAATGTTACAAATGTTAATAATCCATTTGGTGCTTCTTGATTTCTCTACATTTATCTCTTGTGTGGTTTTACTCTTTTGCCCTTTGAGTATATGTAGTAATTTTTTTTTTAAATATCATAAAAACTTCTATTCAGAGTATATATATAGTAAAATCATGGATTCAATATTATTAATTTTTCAATACATAAGTGACTTATAATAATTAATTGCGGATGATAAAATAAAATCACAATTAAAGCAGCAGAAATTAGTCAATTTTTAAATCTTTTTTTGTTAATTATTGTTATTAACAGTACTTTTTATTTCATTTTCAAATAATATATGTTTCTTTATATCTTTTTCTGTCCCATTTCAATTGATGTGACACTAATATAATTTTAATAGTCAATCAAATATTTTATGTTGACATATCATTTTGTTATTATTATTTTTCTAATACATAAATGACTTATAATAAGGAGTGATATAGTAAAATCATCGTTCAAAAAATAAAAATTTAATTTAAAATATTAAGAGTTAATTTCGCATTTTATGTCTATTTTATTTTTCATTAAATATTATTTATTTTCTTAATACCTAGATGACTCATAATAATTAATTAAGAGCGTTTGATTATGTTATTACTATAAAAATTAATACTCCCTCCGTCCTAAATTATGTGTCACCATTTTCTTTTTGGTCCATCCCAAAATGAATGTTGCCTTTCCTTATTTGGTAAGTTTATAAAAACACAATTACAATTTTACCCTTAGTGGTCCCACTTGACTTTAAATACTATTACTCCTTTTTTTATTTATTTTTTCAATTAAAAGTGGTCCCACTTAATTTTAAATATTATTACTCCTTTTTTAAGAAAGGTAATTTTGTAACTTTAACAAAGTCAATACATATTTCTTAAATATCGTGTCCCGTTAAATAACAACACATAATTTGGAACGTAGGGAGTATAATTTTATCATATCCAATAGTAATCATCAATAATTTACCAAAATAGTATATTAATTAAATACGAGATGCTATATTTGCATATGCAAAATATGATATTATTAAATATTATTGGATAGTGCATTATATTTATCTTTCACAATAATAAAATTTTACTATATATTTTTCTTTATTTCTTTTTAACTTGATACATATTGACCCAACATAAATTCTAAGAAAATATTCATTAGAAATTTTTTTTATTAATTTAAATTTATTAATTTTGTACTTTAAAAATTTTTAAGTTAAGTTTAAATATTAGTATTTCTATATAAGAAAAAAATAATATTAAAATTTAAATTTACTAAAATAAATAAATAAATAAAAAGATTAATTTTTTGTATAAAAGTCAATTAAAATAATAAAATTGATTTACTTTAAATATTTAGTTACAATTAATTAAGATAATTTTTTATTTTGTCATGATTTATGATGCACCGATAAAATTTTGAGATTTGAATAGAAATTTTATCTATTTTTAAAAAAATATTTTATCTTGTTTGTTATTGTGATTTATAATAATTTTTATGTAATTATCAAATAATATATTTACTCTTTGTGTCCCAATTTTTGTGGCTTCGATACAATTTTGAGAATCAACTAAAAATTCTATATATCTTTTAAATATTTTAAGTTGTTAATTATTATGATTTGCAGTACTTTTTCTTTTATGTCAATTTATGTGGCATTGCTAAAATAATAAGATTCAATAAAATTTTTATATGTCTTTTAAATATTTTTAAGTTATTAATTATTGTGATTCGTGATAACAAATTAGTTTTGAACATGATAGCCAATTAAATAAATAAAAAAATTTTACTTCAAATATGTAGTTATAGTTAATTAATATAAATTAATAGAATGTATTACATATTTAAACCATTATGATGAAACAATGAAATTATTATATATTGAGGCATGGTAAGTAATTAAGTGGGAGTGGAGGGGTTTTTTTTGGTAATTGCATGAGAGGTGGTCGAAACCACCTCTTCTATATATATATATATAGATAGATATGAATTACATATAAAATAGTCATTAAATAATTATTAATCTACAAAATAACTTTTGTTGTAAAAATATCAAGTCACTAGTTCTCAAAATGTCACTTGGATAGATTATAGGCTACACTATTCTCCTTTATTATATAGATTGATCTAAATAAATATGAAATAATTCTTAAATAATTATTAATCAGTAAAATAGCCTTCGTTGTAAAAATGTCAAGTGGTGAGTTCTCAAGATGTTATTTAGCTTGATTATAGGCTAGACTATTCTGCTTTATTATATGTAGATCTGAAATAAATATGAAATAATCATGTCACGACCTGAACCAGGGCCTAGTCATGACATAACCTTTTATTTAACCATATCATCTTTAATTTGCGTAAGTATGGGATCCAAAGTCTATTTCTCCATCACCTCAGCACAAGGAGATGATTTAACCACCACTTGAACCATCACTCTTCCATCCTCAGAGTCCAAGAGACAAACCCCAAAGTAACCAACCTGTGAATATCTTTTACCAACCCTATTTTGTCCTCATCAATGAGAAATACTCTTCCATTGACAACCTGCTAAGAGCATCGGCAACCATATTAACTTTACCTAGATGGAAGTGAAGGCTCATGTTATAATCCTTAAGCAATTCGAGCCACCGACTTTGCCTGAGATTCAATCACTTCTGCATAAACACATTATACAAGCTCTTATGGTCTGAATAAATATCCACATGCACCCAGATAGATAATGGCGCCAAATTTTCAAAGCAAAGACCACACCCGCCAACTCTAGATCGTGAGTCAGGTAATTCCTCTCATGAACCTTAATCTGCCTAGAAGCATAGGCCATTATTTACCACGTTGTATCAAGACATAACCCAGTCCCATACAGGACACATCACAATACACAACAAACTCATCAGTACCCTTGGGCAAAGTCAAGACTGATGTAAAAGTCAACTTATTCTTCAACTTCTCAAAACAACCCTCACAAGCATTAGACTACAAAAACCTAATCTTTTTCTGAGTCAACTTTGTTAGTAGAGTAGCAATAGATGAGAAACTCTCCATAAATCTCCTATAATACCCAGCCAAGAACAAGAAGCTCCTAATATTGGTTGGAGTCATGGGTCTAGGACACTTCTTAAATGCCTTAACTTTTTGTGAATACTTTTTGTGAATCCACCTTGATCCCCTTACTAAAAACAACACGCACAAGAAAATTTACAACACTTAACCAAAACTCACACTTAGAAAACTTTACATACAATTTTAGTCCTTAAGCCTTTCTCTAATTACTTTCACCTTCTCCATGACTTGGTGAACAAAGTTAGGACCAAACAAACTAAACTCACAAACCTCAAACCACCAATAGGATACCTATACCTCCTACCATAAAGAGTCTCAAAAAAATCCATTGAATGCTAGAATGGTAACTATTACTGTATGCAAACTAAATAAGAGGTAAATGGTTAACCCAACTACCTTTATAGTCAATTATATAGGCCCTTAGCATATCTTCCAATGTCTAAATAGTTTGCTCCGCTTATCCATCTATTTGAGGGTGAAAAGAGTTGCTAAGGTTTACCTGAGTACCCAAACCTTTTTGGAACCAACACCAGAAGTGTAAAGAAAAATGTGTACCTCAATCTAAAAAAATGGACACTAGCACACCATGCAATTTCATAAACTCCTGAATGAACAACTTACATAATCCTCTCTTAAGTAGTTAGTCCTAATAATCACAAAGCAAGCAAACTTAGTCATCCTATCCACAATGATCCATATAAAATCATACTTCATGAGACTACAGAAAACCCATAATGAATCCATATCAATTATCTCTCGCTTCACATAGGCAACTCTATCGCTTGAGACACGCCACCAGGCCTCTAATTCTCAAACTTAACTTGCTAACAAACCATACATTTGGCAACCAAATTTTCCACGTCCCTCTTCATATTATTCCACCAGTAGATTTCCTTCAAGTCATAATACATCTTAGTTAAACCGGATAAATTGTATATCTAGACTCATAAGCCTCAATCAAAATCCTCTACCGCTGCCCATCAATAGCATAAAATAATTGATGCATAGTATACGTGAAATCTGTAAAATCTGAGGATGCATGGCAAAGCATATAACATGATACTGAAATAGTTTGTAAACTGAAGTACAAAAATATTGATACTGAATAACTGATAACTATATGCTATGGCCAAGCATACCTAAAATTGTACTCTATACTGAATACTAAATTGAGACTGTGGGAGCTAACTATAATCGACATGCCCTAATAGACTATTAGGGTACAACTTATAACCCCAGTTGGAAGGGCATCAGTATCATGCCACGGGTACTAACAATGGATGTGTGGATCCACTAATATAATGTCGAAAGGACTATGGTGTCATGCTTAACTATTGGGGGACCCCTCAAAGTCTATGATGGCGCCGTAGGTTTGGAACCTAGGGACTACTATAACCTCTTATGCCTACTGATGGAGGAGACAAGTGTCGCATGCCTACTGAGGGGGGAGACACTATCCCTATGTTCACTCGGTGCTAACGTTTACTCCTAACTAAAAGACACTGAATTATGCACTGATCTAAGTTTAAATGAGCTTGATTACTGACTAAACTGATGATTCTTATGGTTTATCTGAAACCATTCTGAAAATACTGACACTATGTAAAAAACTAAGTTTTTAGGTATTCATAACTTCCAGGACTCAATAGCAATAACAATAAGAACACATGAGTGCATTTGAAAGCATAATAAGTAAGCATTACTCCAAAATCATTACTTAGGCATTTCATCAAGCACTTTTGGATCATTAATTAAAGCATAGGATAGTTAAAACATGTGATGGAGCATAACTTCAATACTAAGACCATAAATTAATGATTCAACATGATAAATTCCATCATTCAAATGTGTAAGCTTAGTTCAATCAAAAATCACTTGTACACATCATGTATATTCAAAATTCATACAAGTTTCATAAAGATAATTCCTGTAAACGTGAGAATTCTTGATTTAAAACATAAAAATAGGTTCTTAGACTCCATGAGTTAATAATGGCCCATGGGTGAACAATTAACATACCTTAAAGTTTTAATCTTGCAAGAGAATTAATTTTATTAAACATTCTTGGGTGGTGAAGCTTGAATTCTTGAAGTTTTATTAAAGGAATAATAATTGAACTTTATGAATATGGGTGGTGGCTAGGGTTTATTTTGGAGAGAAAATTAAGGAAATTTGGCATACAATGCCTTAACTGGTGATAAATCTCGTGTTTTCACGGATTGGAGCAATGGGAAAAGACCAAAATGCCCCTGTAGGATTTAAATTCTAAATTGAAATATGGATTTGTCAACCACCACGACACGATGAACTCCTCATCGCTATACCCATTGCAACGTGATGCAATCGTAGTGAGGTTTAGG
The DNA here is from genome assembly GCF_002878395.1 of Capsicum annuum. Taxonomy (NCBI): domain Eukaryota; kingdom Viridiplantae; phylum Streptophyta; class Magnoliopsida; order Solanales; family Solanaceae; genus Capsicum; species Capsicum annuum. The sequence goes on along the minus strand of NC_061115.1, from coordinate 85,509,884 downwards.
AAATGAAATCCAAACATTCCTCATTCCTCATTCAAAAAATCCAAAACTTCCCCGAGATATACTACTAACACCCCTGAACATGAATTAACTTAGAAAGCATCATCTGGGGGTCAAGAAGGTTACTTTAAAAATCACTGAAGTTAAAAGGCCAACAATAAATCTAAGTGCCCAATACTTAGCTAGATTTTCAGCTGCTAAGCCTCTTAGGCATGCACTATGGGGTGAACTAAGCTAAGACTAATATGGGGTATTAAAATATTCTTGGCAAATGCTGGTGTGTTGGAGCTCAGCGTAGATTATAATGTGGCTGAGTATTGTATACTCGAACATATGCAACAATCTGGGGGTTATTAGGGTAATGATGGAAAGAACTTCCAGGTTGGTAGTTGTAATACCCGTGTTTTTTCTTAGCTTGAAAATCATCTCAAGGATGTTAGAAATTTCTTTGAAATAAGAATTCATTCTTATACACGTGGTACTTCCATAATTTTCACTTCCTATCACATAGGAAATTGAATAAGCTTTCTATCGATATATAATTCGCCCAAATCCAACACCTGGCTGAAGAGTTAGAGCCTTTTAAGTGAGACAGGGTTTGACCTGAGCCTTCAGTGTATCGCGGAGATAGCTCAAATGAAAATTGTCAAATTCTAGTGTTACTCTACGATACTGGTGCATCCCGCCAAAATTCTAGGTCATAGACAAGGTGACAATGCGATAGCTCCGTGTCGTGCCACCGTGTAGTTTCCTAATTGTCACTTTCCAGTGACACGGTGCGATAATGCCGCGTCGCACCAAGGGCCCAATTTGGGAAATTTTACTGAAAATTAACTAAAGTGTTCAGGGTTAAAAGGGTCAATTTCCCCCTATATAATCTTCCAAACACGGGATTTAGCCCTTATTCATCCAAAATATTGATGTTTTTTTCAAATACTCTCAAGAACTCAAGCTAGGGTTTTCATAGAAGGTCCAATTTCAAGAAGGTTTTACCATCAATCTTCATGATCTAAGGTATGCATAGCGTTCATTCATGGACTCTTTTCGTCTATGAAGTCCAAGAATCCCTTTTCTAAACTCAAGTTATGGATTTTCTATATATTTTTATGTTTTGGATGCTCATGTTCATGTTTGATAGATGTGAAATTGGATTCTACTCCATGATTATTGATAGTTTCTATGCGGATTTAATTACTATAGCCATAGATTTATGCAACCCTAAGATTTAAACCATTGAATGATAAAATTAGAATTGAATAATGATGTTTACATATACCATGCCTGTCATATGTTTGATTAAATGCCTAGATGAAGGAATATTATCTAACTAGCATGATATCATGAAATCCCCATAAAGGTACAAGATCATACCTATTACATGTTTGATGAAATGCTCCTATGAAGGTAGTATGTATTATGATGACAGTCAAGTTTTCAAGTAAATCATGTTATGTCAGTTTCCTTCTATCGAGTCCTGGGGGTACTTGTACCTAAAATATTAGTTGTGTGCCTAAATACATGTCATCTTTTCATGATACTCTCAGTCAAGATATGAACTCTTAGACTTCAGATAGTCTTATGACTCAGGAAAAATCTCCATGATCTCATGACTCAGTCTGTTGTCAAATATTAGTAGTATTTCGTCAGCCATAAAAATTCAGTAGCTCAGTCCATGTTCAGTTCAGCTCATTAAATCATGTTCAATATCTATTCAGATGGGAGTAGGAATTATCATTGAGTGAACCCAAGGATGGGGACTCACCTGTTATACGAGGGTGTGATTCCTAGAAGCAATCCTTGCGTTACAGAACTATGTAGCCAGCATAGGTTGAGACATCGTAGCCTGCTATATGAGGGTAGATGAGGTGTCTTAACCTATTATGTGAGGGTTCCCACCATTCTCGCTAGAGTTACCTATTATATGAGGGTTACTGACATGTTGTCCTTATCAGTGGTGCGGTATTGACACCCTTCCATTCAGGGCATAGATTGGACCCCAGCTCAGCTAATATAGCACCTTTGGGGTATGCCCGTTAGATACTACTTCCCACAGTTTCATGTTACAGAATGTAAGATATAGTCAATCAGTCTCAGCAATAGAACTCAGATTGTTCTTCAGATCTAAAGACTGTCACATACAGCCAATTTAAATACAGTACAGAACTCAGATAGTTTCATCAGATTCAGGACTATTGCTACAGTCACCCACGTTATCAGTTATACTCAGAAATAGTCACCCATGTTATCAGTATTATTCAGATATAGTCCTTCATGTTATCAGTCATATCAGTTACTAGCATGTCACGTTATCAGTATACAGACTCAGAAATCATGAAATCACGTTGTCAATTATAGTTACATATTTATGCATGTATTCTCACATTTATTTTAGATATTCAGTTAGCATTATTCATTCATGTGAACCATTACATATAGCCTACCTCACATGTATACTCGATACATATGTACTGACGCATTCGCGCTATGGTGCTTTCCTTTTATGTTACACCATAGGTTCAGAGACACGAGTTCTAGATCAGCAGTATATTCTAGATTCAGCAGTCAAAGTAGAAGTGAGTCCTCATCCTTTGAAGACATAATGATTTTCTAATATTTCATTGATTAGCTTATTAGTTGAATTTAGTTGGGGATATGTCCCATCAACTCCTTATTCATATTCTTCAGACAGTAGAGGCTTTCAGACTAGATGCAGACAAGATACAGACTATTATGTTTAAGACTTCAGTTTTGTTTTGGGTATTCTATTACCCTACATATATGTTACGTTAATCAGTTATGTTCATGATCGAACCTTATGTCCTTTCAATGCATGTTTTTGCATTATTATGTTATTTTATACAGTATATAGGTACAGATATTAGTCATGAGTTAGCTTGTGGTCCTTCGGGGTCACGAGAACCTTGTAGCATTTTGGTTCAGCAAATCGGGTCATTAGAAACTTGGTATCAGAGACTAAGGTTCAATAGAGCCCTAGGAAGTTTGAAAGTCGTATCTAGTGGAGTCTTGTACATGGGTGTGTCACACGCCACATTTATTTGCAAGAGGATATGAGATGTTTAAGAACAGTTTCCCTTCTCTCAGTATTCATGTCGTTCCAGTGAGCATAATCATAAGTCAGTCTCTTAGTCTAATGTGCTTCTTCTCTTTATTTCAGAATATGCCTCCTAAGAGAAGAAATCAGTCAGGCCCTTATCCCGAAGAACCTTTGGGAGATCATGTTTCTCATGCAGAGTTCAGGACCGCATTTACCACTCTTGCTCAATCAGTTGCTGCTCATAATGAACGGCCAACAGTTGTTCCAACCAACCCAGTTGCCAACTCAGCTGTAGCGAGGTTTCGGGACTTCACCCAAATGAATCCTCCAACCTTCCTTGGGTGTAAGGTAGATAAAGACCCTCAGGAATTCTTAGATCAAGTTCAGAAAGTGATAGACGCCATGGGGCTTACTACTATTGAGAGTGCTGAGCTAGCTGCATATTAGTTGCAGGATGTGGCTCATGCTTTCAAACAGTGGAAGTCTAAAATATCAGATGATGCAGGTCATATAGAGTGAGAGGAGTTTGTCACTACTTTCTTAGATATATTATTTCCCCAAGATCTTAGAAAAGCCAAGGTGATAGAGTTCATTAACCTCAAGCAGGGCAATATGACAGTGAAAGAGTATTCTTTTAAGTTTACTCAATTAGCCAGGTATGCCCCTCATGTGGTTGCAGACAGTAGATCCAAGATGAGTAAGTTTACTTCAGGGGTGAACAACAACGTGGTTAATGAGTGCAGATCTGCCATATTGAATAGTGGCATAACCTTAGAAAGACGTATGGCCCATGCTCAGCAGATAGAAGAGTAGAAAATTAAGCAGAGGGAAAAGAAGAATAACAGAGCGAAGACAGGTAGTTTCAACTTCGCTCAGCCTAAATCAAAAGGAGGAAACCTTTCTCAGTTTTGTCCTAAGTCATCAGTTCCAACTCCCTCTACAGTCAGTGCTCTAGTTCCTAAGTTCAGAGAGGGTAACAAAGATAAAGCACTAAACTCTAAGACCCAGGGTAGTGTTAGTAGTACCCGCACCTATCCTTTTTTCTAGACATACAGTAAGCACCATCAGGATGTTTGTAGAGAGGGCAGTGGCATTTTTTTCGATTGTGTCCATAGACAGGTCCTCAGGGTCAACAAAATTGCTCTTCATCTCAGTCTGGTCGCCCAAATCAATAGGGTGCCACTTTTAGTGCTACTAGCGGGCAACGCCCAAATTATCTCTATGCTCTTTAGACTCGATAGGATCAGGAAAGTTCTTCTGATGTAGTTACTAGCACGTTATAGGTCTTTTATGTGCATGTTTATACTTTGCTAGATCTAGGAGCTTCCTTGTCTTTTGTTACTCCTTATATAGCATTTGATTTAGGAATCAGTCTCGAAATTCTAGCAGAGCCCTTCTCATTCTCTACCCTAATGGGTAAAACCATCATAGCCCAACGGGTATACAAGAACTGCCCGATTATGATATTTCAAAAAGTCACTTTAGCAGACTTAGTCGAATTGGAGATGACTGATTTTGATGTCATTCTTGGCATGGATTGGCTTCATTCCTGCTATGCCACAGTCGACTATAGAAAAGAATAGTTTGGTTTTAGTTCCCAAATAAACCCGTCCTTGAGTGGAGGGGTAGTACTTTAGTGTTCAGGGGTTAGCTTATTTCCTACCTTCGGGCAAGGTAAATGATATCTAAGAGATGTTTTTATTATTTAGTTCATGTTAGAGATTCCAGTTTTGAGACTCCCAGTCTCGAATCAGTCCCAGTAGTGAATGAATATTCAGATGTCTTTCCCAAAGATCTTCCAGGAATTCCTTCCAAAAAGGAAATAGACTTTGGTATTGATCTTCTTTCAGAAACTCAACCTATCTCTATTCTGCCATACAAAATGGCACTAGCAGAACTCAAAGAACTGAAATATCAGTTGAAGGATCTCATAGATAAGGGATTTATTAGACCCAGCATTTCCCCGTGGGGCGCACCAGTCTTATTCGTGCACAAGAAAGAAAGTTCACTCAGAATGTGTATAGATTACCGTCAAGTCAATAAACTCACGATCAAGAACAAGTATCCTCTTCCAAGATTCGATGACTTATTTGACCAACTTCAGGGTTCCTATTATTTCTCTAAGATAGACCTCAGATCCATCTATCATCATCTCAGAGTTAGAGAATGTGACATCTCGAAAATAGCTTTTCGTATGCAGTATGGTCATATCAAATTTTTAGTTATGTCCTTTGGTCTTACCAATGCCTCAGCATCTTTCATGGACTTGATGAACCGCATATTCAAGAAGTACTTGGACATGTTCGTCATAGTCTTTATAGATGATATTCGGGTTTATTCTCGCACTGAGCGAGATCATGTAGACCATCTCATAATAGCACTTCAGACTCTCAGAGATCATCAGTTATTCATCAAATTTAGTAAGTGCAAATTTTTACTAAGGTCAGTAGCATTCCTTGGTCATATAGTTTTCGGTGATGGCATTAGGGTAGATCCTCAAAAGACCGAAGTAATAAGAAATTGGCCTCACCCTGTTTCTCCATCAGATATCAGGAGTTTCTTGGGTTTGGCTGGCTATTACTGATGGTTTATTGAGGGATTTTCTTATATTACATCTCCTATATCCAGATTGACTAAGAATAAGGTCAAGTTTCAGTAGTCAGATTCATGCGAGAAGAGTTTTTAGGAATTAAAGACTCGACTCACCTCAGCTCTAGTTCTAGCTCTTCTAGATGGTTCAGACGGTTTTGTAGTTTATTGTGATGTATCTAGAGTGGGTTTAGGTTGTGTCCTCATACAGTATGGTAAGGTCATAGCCTACGTCTCTAGACAGCTTAAACCCCATGAGAGGAATTATCCTACTCATGATCTTGAGTTAGCTATAGTCTTTGCCTTAAAGATTTGGAGGCATTATTTATACGGTGTTCATGTAGACATCTTAACAGATCATAAGAGCCTTCAGTATGTATTTTCTCAAAAAGATATCAATCTTTGTTAGAGAAGGTGGTTAGAGTTCTTAAAAAATTATGACACGAGTGTCCTCTATCATCCGGGCAAGCCCAACGTAGTGGTCGACTCTCTCCGTAGATTGTCCATGGGTAGTATTTCTCATGTTGATGATAGTAAGAAAAAGTTAGTCCAGGAAGTCCATCAACTTGCCAGACTAGAAGTTCGCTTAGTTGACTCTTCAGAAGGCGGTGTATGTGTTCAGAGTAGTTCAGAATCATCTCTAGTTTCTGAGGTGAAAGAAAAGCAAGATAAGGATCCTATCCTTGTCAAGCTAAAAGAGTCAGTTTAGAATCAAAAAATAGAGGTTTTCTCCCAAGGGGGAGATGGTGTTCTTCATTATCAGGGTCGTCTTTGTGTTCCAAACATAGATGACATAAGGCAGTGAATTCTTACAGAAGTGCATGGTACGTGTTACTCTATTTATTTAGGGTCCACTAAGATGTACCGCAATTTACGGGAAATCTATTGGTGTAGTAGGATGAATAGAGATGTTGTAAAGTTTGTGGCTAAGTCCTCTACATGTCAACAAGTTAAGATAGAGCATCAGAAGCCTAGTGGTCCTATGCAGGAGTTCAGTATTCCTACTTGGAAGTGGAAAGTTGTGAATATGGACTTCATGATGGGTTTGCCTCAAATTCATCATTAACATAATTCAATCTAAGTCATTGTTGACAGAATAACCAAATCAGCTCTTTTCCTTCCAGTTCATACCTTTTATTTAATCGAGGATTATACCAAGCTCTACATCAAGGAGCTGGTCAGATTGCATGGTGTTTCGTCATCAATTATCTCAGACAGAAGTACCCAGTTCATCTTTTATTTTTGGAAAGCATTCCAAAAGGGTCTTGGTACCCAAGTTCATCTCTGTACATCCTTTCATCCTCAAGAAGAAAGGACTATTTAGACTTTGAAAGATATTTTAAGGCCATATGTAATTGATTTCAAGAGTAGTTGGGATGACCACTTGCCTTTGATTGAATTTACATACAACAACAGCTATCATTCCAGTATTCAGATGGCTTTATTCGAAGCTCTCTATGGTAGGAGATGTAGATCTCCAATCGGTTGGTTCAAAGTTAGTGAGGCCTCGGTCATAGGTCCTGACTTAGTAGTAGACGTCTTATAGAAAGTTTAGTTAATTAAAGAAAGACTCTGGGCTGCTTAGAGTCAATAGAAGTCTTATGCAGATGTTCGTAGAAAGGATCTCGAGTTTGAGATTGGTGACTATGTCTACCTCAAGATCTCTACTATGAAGGGAGTGAAGAGATTCGGCAAGAAGGGAAAACTCAGTCCTCGATATATCAGTCCCTTCAAGATTCTCAGTCGATTCGGTAAGGTAGCTTATGAGCTAGAATTACCTTCAGATCTAGCCTCAGTTCATCCAGTCTTTCATTTCTGTTTGCTCAAGAAGTGCATAGGTGACCCATCAGCTGTAGTCCCTATTCAGAGCATCGATGTTCAGAATAGCCTCTCTTAGGAAGAGATTCTAGTCGAAATCCTAGACTATCATACTCGTAGATTGAGGAACAAAGAAGTCCCTCTAGTTAAAGTTCTTTGGCGAAATCAGTCCGTCGAGGGAGCTACTTAGGAAGCAGAAGTAGATTACCAAGTATCCTCACCTCTTTCCCGCCAACTCAGATCAAGCTCGAGGTAATAGTTCTCCTTAATCTTACTCAGTTTCATGATTAGTGTACATCACTAACTTAGTATTCAGTCTCATGCTCATGTTCCCATGATAAACTTGGTATCAAGTACCACCGCATATTCAGTCATGCATTCATGTATTAGATCAGTTATATAGTCATGCATCAGATATGTATTCTCATTGTGAGAAAACATAGTTCTTCAGAACTTTCAGTTATGCATTTATAAATTAGTTACGCATACATCAGATATGCATGTTTAGTATGTTATGTTCAGCTTGTTAGTCACGTCCGCCATTAGATCATGTTCCAGTTATTCATGTACAACTCATTGCTTCCCCTGTCAGTCAGTATCACTCAAGCACGAATGTTCTCAAGGGGAGATATTGTAATACCCGTGGTTTTTCTGAGCTTTAAAATCATCTCAAAGATGTTAGAACGTTCTTTGAAATAATAATTCATTATTATACACATGGTACTTCTATAATTTTCACTTCCTATCACGTGGAAAATTGAATCAGCTTTCCATCGATATATAATTCATCCAAATTCGACACCTGGGCAAAGAGTTATAGTCTTTTTAGTGAGACAGTGTTTGACCTAAGCCTTTAGCGCATCGCGGAGGTAGCTCAAATGACAATTGTCAAATTCCAGTGTTGTTCCACGATACTAGCATGTCGCTCCCAACTTTTAGTTCATAGACAAGGTGGCAACGTAATAGCTCCACATCGCATCACCATGTAGTTTCTCAATTATCAATTTCCAATGACACGGCGCGTTAACGCCGCATCGCGCCAAGGGCCAAATTCGAGAAATTTTACTGAAAATTAAATTACATGTCCAGGGTTAAAAAGCTCAATTATACCCCCTATATAAGCTTCCAAACATGGGATTTAGCCTTTATTCATCCAAAATATTGATGTTTTTCTCAAATACTCTGAAGAACTCAAGCTAGGGTTTTCATATAAGGTCCAATTTCAAGAAGGTTTTACCATCAATATTCACGATCAAAGGTATGCATAGTGTTCATTCATGGACTCCTTTCTTCCATGAAGTCCAAGAATCCCTTTTCTAAACTCAAGTTATGGATTTTCTATATGTTTTCATGTTTTGGTTGCTCATGTTCATGTTTGATAGATGTGAAATTGGATTCTACTCTATGATTGTTGATAGTTTCTATATGGGTTTAATTACTATAGTCATAGATTCATGCAACCCTAAGATTTAAATCCTTAATGATGCAATTAGAATTAAATAATGATGTTTACATGTACCATGCCTGTCATATGTTTGATTAAATGCCTAGATGAAGGAATATTTTCTAACTAGCATGATATCATTAAATCCCCATAAAGGAACAAGATCATGCCTATTACATATTTGATGAAATGTTCCTATGAAGGTAGTATGTATTATGATGATAGTCTTCAAGTAAATCATGTTATGTCAGTTTCCTTCTATCGAGTCTTGGGGTACTTGTACCCGAAATATTATCTGTGTGCCTAGATCTATGTCATGTTTTCATGATACTCTCAGTCAAGCTATGAACTCTTAGACTTCAGATAGTCTTATAACTCAGGGAAAATCTCTATGATCTCATGACTCAGTCAATTGTCAGATATCAATAGTATTTCATCAGCCACAGAAATTCAGTAACTCAGTCCATGCTCAGTTCAGCTCAATAAATTATGTTCAGTGTCTATTCAGATAGGAGTAGAAATTAGCACCGAGTGAACCCAAGGATGGGGACTCACCTATTATAAGAGGGTATGATTCCTAGAAGCAATCCTTGCATTTCAGAACTATGTAGCCATCATAGGTTGAGACATCATAGCCTGCTATATGAGGGTAGATGAGGTTGCTTAACCTATTATGTGAGGTTTCCCACCATTCTCGCTAGAGTTACCTGTTATATGAGGGTTACTCATACGTTGTCCTTACCAGTGGCGCGGTATTGACACCCTTCCAATCAGGGCATAGATTGGACCTCAGCTTAGCTAATATAGCACCTTTGGGGTATGTCCGTTAGATACTACTTCCCACAGTTTTATGTTACAAAATCAGGACTTTAAGATACAGTCAATCAATCTCAGTAATAGAACTCAGATTGTTCTTCAAATTTCAGGACTGTTAGATACAGTCAACTCAGATACAGTACGGAACTCAGATAGTTCCATCAGATTCAGGACTATTTCTACAGTCACCCACATTATCAATTATACTCAGAAATAGTCACCCATGTTATCAGCTTTATTCAGATATAGTCCTTCATGTTATCAATCATATCAGTTACTAGCATGTCACGTTATCAATATACAGACTCAGACATCATGAAATTACGTTGTCAGTTATAGTTACATATTTATACATGTACTCTCACGTTCATGTTAGACAGTCAGTTAGCATTATTCATTCATGTGAACCATTACATCTAGCCTACCTCACATGTATACTCAATACATATGTACTGACGCATTCGTGCTATGGTGCTTTCTTTTTATGTTACACCATAGGTTCAGAGACACAAGTTCTAGATCAGCAGTAAATTCCAGATTCATCAGTCAAAGTAGAAGTGAGTCCTTATCTTTTGAGGACATTATAATTTTCTAGTATCTCATTGATTAGCTTATTAGTTGGGGACATGTCCCATCAACTCCTTATTCAGATTCTTCAGACAGTAAAGGCTTTCAGACTAGATGCAGACTAGATACAAACTATCATATTTTAGACTTCAGTTTTGTTTTGGGTATTCTATTACACCACACATATGTTATGTTATTCAGTTATGTTCATGATCGAACCTTATGGCCTTTCAGTGCATGTTTCTACATTATTATGTTATCTTATGCAGTATACAGGTATAAATATCATCCATGGGTTAGCTTTGGTACTTTGGAGTCATGAGCATCGTGTAGCATTCTGGTTTAGCAAATCGGGTCGTTACAGTAGTATGGTGTGATAGTTGAGACATATTCTTTCTTTTTCTGATTACCACCAATGAAACAATACAGTATGCCCTTACTCACAGCTTACAATACATAGACTGAATCTTTCCAGACTTGATGCCTTCTTCTATGAAATCTCACATCTTGACCAATTATACAAACTTTTGGCCCATAATCAACATCATCTTGTCAAATTAAACGCCTTCTTGATCTCAAATAAAGTACTTATAGAGCTCACTCTCATCCAGTAGGGGTTAGAGCCTATCATCATAAGTCCTCCATCGCCATGCATATTCTTGAAATGACTCTAATGGCTTCTTCTGTATGTTAGCCAATGAGAACCTACCTGGGGTAATTTTGGTGTTAAACTTGAAGCAAATCATGAAATCTTTAGCCATATCCCACCAATTATGCCACTTACAAAGGTCTTGGCGAGTGTACCAAGTTAGAGCTTCCCCTGACAGACTTTGAATGAACAACTTCATTCTCAACTTCTCATTCCTTCCTACGCCGACTAACTTATCCCAATAGGCTCTTAGATGTGCATGAGGTTCACCCTTTCTATCAAACACATCAAACTTTGATGGTTTGTACCAACTAGCATGTCGATGTCTAAATGGATGCACAAGTCATCATAGTCTAAGCTTTCAGTTCCTCTGCTGACTTGTATATTTCTAAATATCCTTTTTAGACTTTTAAATTGATCTACTATTGATCCTTCTTCATTCGATAAAACATTCTTCCCCAATCTTGTATAATGATCAACCTTAAATGGAACTTTGACAGCTACAGATATTGCAAAAATAGGAGCTTCAGTAGTATATAATAGTGGCACAAGTATCTCGTAAGTACCATGTACCTCAAGTATGTGTTATAATATTAGGTGAACTAAAATGGTAATGTTCTGAGTAGGTATTGAAAGATAAGGTGCATCCTTGGAAGTGGGTGGAGGAGCAAGTGGTGTTAGCCATTTGAAGGTGGATTTGTTAAGTTAACAGGAGTGACCAGACATAATTCAACATTTAGAGGTTGGACTTGAGTAGGAAAGGTAGCAATTGTAAGTTTAGTCAAGTCCCGCATTTTATATAATCCTGCTTTTGAGATTTTAATTTCCTGTGCTATGTTAGCCATCTATTCATTGATTTGGGTGTCTGATAACCTTTGAGAAATTTTTGCATAATCTACTAGTGTCATTTCAGCTTTGTTGTATTGGTTCTTAAAAGTCATTTTCCTTTGGACTGGAGTTTGTATTGTGATTTAACCGGTTTATGAGTCCACTCAAATCAACTTTCTTTTGGGTATTATAAACAAAAAGAAAACAAAGAAAAAAAAAGGGAAACCATGTTAGTTTGGGAGATGTCAAAAGATGTAACAAAATATCTAACACACATATATGTGAAGTTGGCGACATTCAAAATGTGTCCTAATATGAAGCCTCTTTTTCCCAAAGGTGGGCCTACAGTACAAGTATTAATGATTAATTGATCCAAAGTTTCAAACTGTTCTCAAATTCAAGAGGAATATGTCTTTGTTAATATTCGAGGAGTGAGTGGAAAAACCCAAGTTACAGAATAAAAATTGAATTCAAAAAATTCCTTGAATTCAAGGTTACATATTGGTTGGCATATTACCATAGAAACGTCAACATAGGTTATGCATGACCTTTAGAAAAACCAAATATAGGAGATAAAAGTATGAAAACATTAAGATAGGTCATGAAAAATGTTTAGGAAACTAAAGATAGAAACAGAGCCTAAGTTCAGGTCAGCAGCATCATCGTCATCATCCGAATTATAATAAGGCCCAGGGGGTATTTTGAGGATTCGTCAGGCTGCCTCCCCTATTGATATTCATCCTCCTTATTATCAAATCTTATGGGTCCGTACTCCTCATCTTCCAACTCTTTTTTCAGATCTTCCTCAATTTCCTCTGTTAGCTCTCTTTCTTGATCTTTTAAACCTTCGATCGGATCTTCTTTCGGGTCTTTCTTTAGATCTTCCTCTATCACTTCTTATAGTGTATTATCCACTATAGGGATGAAATGGCCAATTGATCCTGGAATTACCTAATGGTACATAGCAGTGGATATAGGTATGAGGTGTAAGAGTTGTCCTAGATTTGATCTGCCTTATGGATCTCGGAGATCCCCTGGAGTCATTTGTAACTTGGCCTAGCTAAAATTCCTCCCACAATATACCATGTGTAGTACTCTGGGGTGCAATATAAATCAACCCCCATGCTTTAGATGAAAATTCCTCCCCATGCATCAATCAAATCTATGAGTCTCTCTATTAGGATCCTTCCTTCATAATCTCCCTTTTTTAGTGTTGTGTTTGACCATAGAGGGACCTCTTCTGTTATATTGAACTGTAAAAAATCCCTCAATGGTACATAAATATGTATTTCTTTTAGCTTGATCATTTTGAGGAAATAATAGCAATGTCTCCTAAACATTGCCCGATCGTTGATCCACGGTTGCTATTGGATGAGGTTACCAGTGAGGAAAGTTAAGAAAGGGCGCCAATGTTCTTCACTATTTGGAAGGTCCCGCACGTTCATCCTGAGCTCATGACTATGGATTTTGTTGCATCTCGCTTATCTGACTCCATTATACACATTTCTCCTATAAAAGTACTCCAAGGCCCATACTTGAAGCATCAGGTTGCATCCTCTAAAGAAGTTGTACCCCCTGGAGCACGTAGATAATGACCGAAAGATTTCTACCTAGATCATTGGAATGATCATCATCCTGGGTGATCCTCCGCACATAAATACAGCCATCAGAAGTAAATTGATGTTTATTCAGTCTTTTCTTTTTGGGAACACCATGATACCCAAAAATGCCATAATGAAAACAATGGTCATGTGTCTTTCCTAATCAATCCTGGAAAAAAACAACTTATTTTGAAAATGGATGTAGCTTTCTCTTCAACCAAATATCTCGAAAAGATACCTTAGGATAACCTAAACTGCCTAGGACATTCTTAATCTCGTACCAACTCTTAACCCCAGCGAGCAAAGAAAGCCACTTTCGAATGTAGTATGTGGAGAGAAAGGTGCTTGTCCCACCAATGGTAAGTTAGCAATTTAACTTATTCCCTCCAACATGGGCGTGATCTCAAAGAACCCAAAGGTAGCTATGGTTGGATCCTAAAATTCGACCATCAGCTAAATAAATAACTTGTTTACTCTCAGCAATATTAGATCAATTAAGGATCTTACATACGCCATTACTTATACTATGTAAGCTACCCGAATGTTTACCTACTATTTCCTTAGGACCTGGGGGACTTTGGACATCATCTGAATGTTTTCAAGGTTTTGGTTGATTTTCATATGAATAAATAGAAACGATGGTAAGTCTAATGTCCTGAATCTATTGTAGTCTTAACAGACGGATCAATCAATCATTTTCACATAGATAGTGTCGATAGGGTTTTGAAGAACCCATTGACGTAAAGGGTGTCTTCCTAACTGTAGAAATAGTGCCTTGGGTTATTTTGCCTAAGGTGTATGCATTATGTCCTATTTCTAGAGTAAGAGTTTTTCCTAAATGTTTAAGAGTAGGATTGAATAGCTGCGAGAAAGTGCACTAACCTAATTGCATTGACTCAAAAACTAAGGAATCCAAAGAAGGTTCAGTGGAGTGCAGGACACCCCTCGCGTGTTCAGTATGTGAATTGGGTATGACCAAAGACTCAATAGAAAAAAGGCAAGTAAAAAAGCAGTAACAAGTAGTATTGATCAAACAAATAAAGAACACAAGTTTTTATTTGGCCTGCGTCCTTTCACATAAAGCAGGATATAAGTGCAGATAAAGCAAGCAACGCAGTGAAAAGTACAATAATTCTAAACTAAGCCTACTAAGGTAAAAATATAAGTTTACATCTCCAGCAGAGTCGCCACACTGTCTCGTTCTATTTCAAGCCCGTCAAAACAACACAACGTGTGGTAGTCGTTATGACTCTTGGGTCTTTCAAAATTCATTTTTAGAGACGCCACCTAAATTTTTTTAGGAAAATTAGGAAAAACCCATTTTTATGTGAAAACTCTATTTTATTCTTTCGAAAACATTTGAGATTAGGAGTAAGGATTTTGGTTACTCGAGGGGAAGGTGTTAGGTACCCCTCAGAGCCTATCCAAAGATGTCCTTAGACTCAGTTTAGGAAAATATTTGGAAAAAAGTATTTGTTTTACCATTGGCAAAAAATAGTGATAACTACAAAAATGTATCAGATTTGAAAAAGAAGGAAACACATGAGGAATATAAATATACACTTACGATATGTAATTACATATTTTATTGCAAAATATTCCCACACATTTCAAAAAAATATCAAATATGAAATCTACACATCAAAACAAAAACAACGACACCTATATTGACTAATTTTGATTCGGGATCAAAACGGACCCGCAGAACGAGTTCCTGAAAAGGGACAAAATCAGAACTTTACTTCAAAAACATGTTCCTCATATTTTTAGGAATCTACAGCTGAAAACCCTAGTCAAATCTAGTTAAAAATAAGTTTCAAATTGAAGAAAAAAATATTTTTAAGCTTTATCGGGTAAAATTTTTTGAAATCTGGGATAAAATCAAGAATCGGTGTTGTTTAAGGGTTAAATTGATGAAAAACCAGTAATTATAAGGTCAAAATATTATTCAAGTAAAAAGTAGTAAAATTGGGGTTTAAAATCAAGCCCTAAAATTTTTGGGATTTTGAAAAATTAATCAAGAAATTACTAAGAAAATGGTGAATTCTTCCTTAAATCCATAATAAAACCAAGAAATGAGTGTTAATCTAGCTTCTTAAGCTTTCACAAACTTTAATTCTAAGCTTCCACACTATTTTAGGGTTTAACTCCATAGAGGCAAGATGAAAATGAGCAAAATGGGTCAAAAAGATTTTCTGCAAAAACAGCTTTTTTTGGTCAATCAGACTTCGACGAGGTGCTCGGGATTCATTCGTAGTCCGATACATGCAAATAAACTGTGTAACCATACTAAATTCGACGTTTCAGA
Source organism: Capsicum annuum (assembly GCF_002878395.1). NCBI lineage: Eukaryota > Viridiplantae > Streptophyta > Magnoliopsida > Solanales > Solanaceae > Capsicum > Capsicum annuum. Next base: position 85,494,212 of record NC_061115.1, on the reverse strand, counting down.
TGTGATGGTGATATCAGATTTTTGAAAAAAGATCATTTTTACAAAGTTGACCCCCGAAACCAAAATTCAAATCTTTCTTCTTAGAACATATTGATTTGACCCTATAAGCGGCACCAAACATATTGCCGCTAGAAGCAGAACCTCATATTTCTTCTAGAGAATCTCCTAATTGTTCTAGAGCAACTAGAAAGAGATTTTTTAACTAGAAACAATTCAGTTCAGATGTAGGATACCTATCCAGAAGTTTTCACAACTCAATCATAAATGATGGAATCATCAAAGATTAAACCTTTTCGAACTCTGTCTGTAACTCACGAGAGGCCCGGGAAACAAAGAGAAGATGTGTATAAATGAGATATCCGGCAACAAGAAGAAGGTAAAGAATTGAATAGAGGAACTCCCAAGGATTTGGCAATCTCAAATGTGTCGATATCAATGGTGACTCATTATTTTGATGAATCATTTCTTTGGATAGAAGAAGATTGAAACAGAATGGTTTCATGTTCTTTCATCGATTGGTTATTCCTCTCCATTCGTATCTCTTTTCCATTTTCAATCTTGATTAGATCACAAGATTGAATGGCCAATTCTCTATTCTTATTGGTAATGTAATTGCAACATAGTAATGATTAGTAAGCTTCTCAATTTTCCAAACCGAGGGTCGAAATGAGATTTAAAAGCCGTAAAATCATACCAAATAAGCTAACACCCTAAAATTGGCATTTCAAATCTGCTGGCGAAGTCGAATTTTCCATTTTAGGTTGTTTCGACCAAATATGGGTCCCACACCTATATTTTCTATTTTTCAACTTTCCGATCAAAAGGTCGAAATAAGCTCGGGTGCACCGGGATCCGAACCAAAGGTCTACCTAGCCTAAAATCAATATTTCGGAGCTGTTGGAGCAATTTGTTTGGCCATCCATCGCACGAATCAAAAGATATCCACATAAGTTCAAAATAAGGCTCTCAAAGCAATGAAAAACCACAATATTATATAAATGATACAAAAATGCATCAAAAATTATGTCAATCACTCTCTCACCCCAAAAATACCATAATGCAGCTACGGGGAGGGGTAAAATAGTCAAATCATATAACGTCACAAATTTCATATATTGCATCAAATTTTTTAGGTCGTTACATAATCCACTACTAAAAATCTAGTTCGTCCTCGAACTAAGGCAAAAAAAATACCTGAATCAATAAAGAGATGGGATAAGAACTACGCATATCAGACTCGACCTCCCAAGTAGCTTCATCTACAGATCAATGTCACCACTGGACCTTAACTACAGGGATCACTCTAGAGCGCAACCGTCTAACATCTCTAGCCAAAATGGAGACGGCTCCTCAAGAAACGACAACCGCTTATCTAGCTAAGCTGACTGCCAACGAATAATATGAGACTCATCCGAAATATAGCAGCGAAGCATAGAAACATGAAAAAATGGATGAAAAATTGATAAATCAGGGGGCCAAGCCAACTCATAAGCCACATCACCAATAGTCTGAATGATCTCAAATGGACCAATATACATGGGGCTAAGCTTTCCCTTCTTCCCAAACTTCATCACACCCTATATGGGTAAAATTCAAAGGAAAACACGATCACCAATACCAAATTTTAAGGCGAAGTCTATGATCAGCATAGCACTTCTGCCTACTCTGAGCTGCTCTAAGTCTATCCTGAATGATCTGGACTCTATCCAAAGACTCACGAAGCAAGTCCATACCTCGAGGTCTCACCTATGAAAAAATAAACCAGCCTACTAGGGAGAGACAACGCCTCAAAAGGAGCCATATTAATATTGGAATGGCAGCTATTATTATATCCAAACTCTGTTAAAGACAAATGCTGCTCCACTGTCCACTAAAATCCATCATGCATGTGCGAAGCATATCCTCCAAAACCTGGATAGTCCGCTCTGACTGGCCATCAATCTAGGGGTGAAACGTTGTACTAAAATCAACTCGAGTACCCAAATCCTCTTGAAAAGTCTTCCAAAAGTGAGATGTTAACACAGAACCTCGATCTGAAATAATGGACACCGGCACACCGTACAGATGCACAATCTCACGAATGTAGATACGGGCCAACCACTCAGCACTGAATGAAACTTGAATCGGAATAAAATGAGCAGACTTGGTAAATCAATCCATAATGACCTAACTACTGCCAGAACCATAAGATGTACGAGGCAAACCAGTCATAAAGTCAATGGTGATCCGTTCCCACCTCCACTTGGAAATGGGTAACCTCTGAAGCAACCCACCAGGCCTCATATGCTCGGCCTTCACCTGCTGACAACATAGGTAACAAGATACAAAATCCGCTACATCTTACCTCATACCACCCCACCAGTAATGTTGCCTCAAATCACGATATATCTTAGTCACACCTGGATGGATAGAATATCTGGAACAATGGGCCTCCTCCAAGATCAATATAATCCAGTCACCCACTATCGGCACATAAACTCAACCTCCAATCTGTAAAACTCCATCTGAATCAAGTAAGGCTTCCTTATACTCCCCACTCAATACCTTATCTTAAATCGACCTCAATCAACCATCATCAAACTGATAAGTTCAAATTTGCTCCATCAAAAAGAACCTAGCATCCACAAATGCCAAAATACGCCCCGGTGTTGAAATATCAAGCCTAACCATCTAGTTATCCAAAGACTGAACCTCTAAGGCCAAAGGCCTTTCCTGGGTTAAAAGATGCGCCAAGCTACCCATACTAGTCAAATTTTCGCTCAAGGCATCCGCAACCATATTAGCCTTACTCAAATGGTAGAGAATAGTTAAGTCATAATCCTTAAACAACTCAAGCCAATGGCATTGCCTCACATTGTGATCTCGCTAAGTGAAGAAGTACTGAAGGCTACCATAATCTGAGAAGATCTCACAATACACTCCCTACAAGAAGTACCTCCACAACTTCAAGGCAAACACAATTGCGCACAACTCCAAATCATTGGATGGATAATTCATCTAATGAGGCTTCAACTTAAGACACGCATATGCAATTACCTTGTCCTCCTACATCAACACAGCACCTAACCTAATACTTAAAGCATCATAAAAAATGGCAAACCCACGCCCTTCTTGGGCAAAGCCAATATAGGAAATGAAGTCAACAAATCCTTGAGTTGTTAAAAGTTTGCCTCACAAGCATCAGACCACTGGAAAGAAATCTTCTTCTAAGTTAACTTGGTCAATGGAGCTACAATGGATGAAAACCCCTTAACAAAATGTCGATAATTCTCGACGAAGACAACAAAACTTTGAATCTCGATGGGCAAAGTAGGTCTAGCCCAATCATGAACCGCTGCACCCTTGGCTGGATCAACCATAATACCTTCCTTAGTCACCACATGACCCAAGAAAGAAATAGACTCCAACCAAAACTCGCACTTAAAGAAATTAGCATACAACCTCTCATCCCTTAATCACTAGAGCATAATACGCAAATGTTTCTCATGCTTAACCTCACTTTTGGAATACACCAAGATATCATCTATAAATATTTCTCATAATGACCATATCGAGTTCGAAAAACTATTTTTAGAATATCCAAAGCTCTAATCCTCAACTGGTGATAACCTAACCTCAAATCAATCTTTAAAAACACTGCAGCACTCTGAAGCTGATCAAACAAATAATCAATGTGAGAAAGTGGATACTTATTCTTAACCGTCACCTTATTCAACTATTGGTAATCAATACATATCCGCATAGGCCCATCCTTTTTCTTCACAAACAAGATAGGCATACCTCAAGATAAAATACTAGGTTAGATAGATCCCTTATCCAACAACTACTGCAACTGATCCTTCAATTTTTGTAACTTTGTTGGGGCCATCCTATAAGGAGGAATAGAAATAGGCTTGGTGCGCGGCTCAACATCAATACTAAAATCTATATCTCGATCCAGAGGTATACTAGGCAAGTCCATAGGGAATACATCTATAAACTCACAAACAACACAAACAGAATCTAAGAAAGGAGGCAAAACAACATTGGTGTCACAAATATGAACCAAGTAAGATAAACATCCCCTCTCAATCAATTTATAATCTTGAACAAAAGATATAATCCTCTTAGAACCCGAATGAAGTGTACCCTTCCAAGCTATCTTGGCACACCCGGCAAAGCTAAAGTCATGATCTTAGCAAAAAAATATAAGAAAGCATGATAAGAAGCCAACCAATCCATGACTAAAATAACATCAAAATCGACCAAATCTGAAACAAGCAAATCTACCAAAGTCTCACGCCTGCCAAAAGTCTCAACACAAAATCCATGCACCTGATCCACCATTAAAGAATTACCTACCAAGATAGATACATAAATAGGCTTGGAAAGAGGTTCACTAACAGAATCAAAACCCAAAGCAAAATATACACACACATAGGAGAAAGTTGATTCGGGATCAAATAATACAGTTGTAGGTCTGAAACAAACAGGGACGATACATATAATCAAAGTATCAGAAGCCTTTGCCTCAGGTCTAGATGGTATAGCATAACACTAACCATGACCACCAACTACTTGGGTGGTCCCACAACCACCCACTATCTGGATGGCCCTACGACCATCCCCTCGAGATCCACTACCTCTGTCCTTTGCACCTCTGGTAGCACCCCTACCCCTCATAGTTGGAATAAAAGTAGATTGAACCACTCGGTAGGGATAGGCCTAGGCCACATGGCCAATCTTATCATACACATAGCAACCTTTACGACCAGTCTCAATAATAGAAGGTACAACTAAGCCCGAATGACCACCCTAAACTATTGAACTGAAAGATCCACCACCTAAACTCTGTAAAGTTATCTGCACTGGCCTACTATGGTATCGATAAGAACCTCTAAAAGCTCTACCTCGAGAGGTCTGACTCCTAAACTCACCAAAACATCGCGCATTCTTGTTACCTCCCTGAGATGCACTAAGAATAACCTCTGTCATCTTAGCATGATCCATAATACTCTGAAAAGAAACCCCAAACACAACTATCTGAGACATAGCCAACTGTAGAAAGACATCTAAACCCATCACAAACTTTTGAATCTTCTCAAAATCAGTGGAAATACGTCATAGAAATATCTGGACAGGTCATAGAAGCGTACCTCATATTCAACAACTATAATAGAACCCTTCTCCAAATGATCAAACTAGTCCCGCATACAGTCTCTCGAAATAAAAGGCATAAATTTCTTAAGAAAAGCCTCAGCGAATTGATCCCAAGTTATCTCGGGAGAATCACGGGGTCTATAATTGACAAACGACCTCCACCAATCTATCACCACATCTTTTAACTAATAAGATATATAAGAAACTCCATTGGACTCGAGCAGACCCAAATTATACAACTTCTCTCAGCAATTAATCAAAAACTTATAGGCATCCTCACTTACTACACCACTAAATCTGGGAGGACCTAACCGAGTAAACTTTTCGAACATCTTTTGATCTTTAGAAGACATCACTGTACTAGCTATGAGAGAAGACATAGTAAATCTGGAAGTCTGTTATCCCATCTGAGAAGGTAACATAGATGATGGTTGAGCTCCTGATCTTAAAAGCCCATAGTCAGATGTCGACACTAAAGGTGGAAAAGACTCAGGGTTTGAGGAGTACCCAAACCAGAATCAGGTACAACAGAAGGATTTACACTCTGAACACCCGACATAACTAAACCTCTAAATGGGTCAGCAAATATACCAATAATCCCTCTAATAATGGGGAAGACAAACTTTGAAGAACTGAGTAGGACCCACACCTCCAACCTGCTCAACACGAGGCTCAGGGGAGAGTCCCCTAGAAAGAGTGGAACATAACTCAAAACATAACATATGAAAGAACTTCACATGGTAAGGAATAAAAATAAGAAAGTTTCCTAGAGACATCCTATAACCTCTCAAAGATAGATACGGACATTTACATACCAATCTATCAATCTATCAGACTCTATTAGACATCTCGTTCTTACATAATTGAGACTAATAAAACCTAGCTTTGATACCAATTTGTCACGACCAAAAAATGAAGGTCATGATGACACTTATCGCGGCATACTCAAATCTTTTAGAAATGCTGCGATTATTAGTACCCAAGTCAAATAAAGGTCATGATGGCACCTATCACCCAAAACAATAAAAAATAAACGAAAAAGAGAAATATGCCAAGGTAAGGCTTCTAGAACGAAGTCAAACCATATAAGTAATCATAACAATGCAAAAAGAACTTATCCAAAATACCAATCATGCTCAAAACCAAGTTTCAATAATGTAAGAGCTATTAATACAATCAAGAAGTCAGATACATTAGAAAAATAACCATAAATAAATAATAGTTTTCTTTGAATACTAATAAGGACATAAAAAATATAGAAAGATAGAGGTGAACTTCGGACACATGAATGTCCAACCCTTACCTTGAAAGCTCCAATAATCGCCCGAGTCAAGCAAGTTGAGGCGCACTCGAGCTAGGACATGTACCGAAAGGGCGCAGTAGGCATGAGTATGGTCTATTTGTACTCAGTAGTTATCATAGGCTGACCATGCAAAGTAGTAAATAAAGTATACAAAATATATGCTAAGGGCATGTCACCCGCAATCTAAAAATATCCCACATTAGTAGCCCACACCGCTTGCACTAACAGTTCTAATATATCTTACATATATTGAAATATCACACCAAGATAGAACAAAAGTACGTATTATATCACATATAAGAAGAACAAGGGGGAACATGCATATACAAAATCATCAAATACAAGTAAAAGAAGATACAATAAATACATAGTTGACAATTCAATATGGCAATACAACATAATATAACACAATAAAGTAAGTACAATGTATATGATGATGATGATGATGATGCAAGAGGTCATCATAAAACCTTCGGGATCATTGTACAATCCCCGTATACACCTACGGAGGCAAGCCCCCCAACGTAGGACCCATGGGGGGTTCGTCAACCCGTATACAATCTAAATATCTCATATCTCCTTTCCGACACATCCCCCAGAAAGGGTTTTATAAGGTATTATAATATCTTCTCCCCGACACATCCCTCGGGGAGGGTTTTTAAAAGGTGTTGCCAGTGTTTCTTAGATATTGCTACGGTGGTACTAATGTTTTATGAATGAGTATGACATGAGGATGTAATGCTCACAACCATCACAATAAGTATTTTCACAACCAACCACAATGATATATTTCCACAATCATGTAAGCAAATATGCACTCATTATTTCAGTTTCATCCACGAATTTCCATATGTCTCATATGTCAAATAAAGTATGATATAATCACAATACACCAATGGTACCATATTAAGCATATTAACAACACAATACAATTATTCACATATATTCAATGTTATTAATATCACATAGAAGCCCACACGGTCACACATATCATATAATAACTTAATTTCGACAATTACATCACATATAGGTCCCAAGGCACAACACATAAATTGTCATTTTTCATGATTAGCTCCCACTCTTAAAATACATTTTGTATCATCATTTACTACCCAGCCCAGTTTGAAAGAGGTAAGTCATAACCTACCTCAAAAGCCGAAATCGGTCCATAACACTTCGAACCCACAACCTTACTTTTCACAAATTATCTCAAACTCCACTAAAAATATCAAATATAAAATTTACGCATCAAAATAAAACCAACGATACCCATTTTGACTACTTTTAGTTCAAGGTCAAAATAGACCTCCAAAAAGGATTTTCAAAAAAAGGACAAAATCAGAACTTTACTCCAAAGACATGTTCCCCATATTTTTGGATATCTATAGTTGAAAACTCAGCCAAATTGAGTCAAAAACGAGGTTCAAATTAAAAAAAAAAACATTTTTAAGCTTTACAGGATAAATTTTTTTGAAATCCAAGTTAAAATCAAGAATTGAAGTTGTTTTAAGAGTTAAATTAATGAAAAACTAGTAATTATAAGGTTAAAATATTATTCAAGTAAAAAAAATAAAAATGGGGTTTAAAATCAAGCACTAAGATTTTTGAGGTTTTGAAAAATTAATCAAGAAATTACTAAAAAAAAAAGTGAATTCTTACCTTAAATTCGTAATAAAACAAAGAAATGTGTGTTAATCTAGCTTCCCAATCTTTCATAAACTTTAATTTCAAGCTCCCTCACTATTTTAGGATTTAACTCCCAAAAGGCAAGATGAAAATGAGCAAAATGGTCAAAAAGAGGTGAAAATCTGCTATTTATAGGAGATTTTCTGCAATAACAGTTTTTTTTGTCGATCGAACTTCGATAGGGTGCCCAAAATTCGTTCAGAGTCCGATACATGCAAACGAACTATACAACCATACTAAATTTGATTTTTCAGATGGGATGACGGTATAAGATTTTTAAAAAACATCATTTTCACAAAGTTGACCCCCGAAATTCGAAATCACAATTTTCCAAACCAAGGGACAAAATGAGATTTAAAAGCTGTAAAATCATACCAAATATGCTAACACCCTAAAATTGACATTCTGAATCTACTGGAAAAGTCAAATTTTCCATTCGATGCCATTTCGACAAATGCAGGTCTCATACCCATATTTTTTATTTTTCAACTTTTTGATCAATAGGTCGAAATGAGCTCGGGTGCACTGGGACCCGAACCAAAGGTCTACCTAGCCTAAAATTGATATTGCGGAGCTTCTAGCATAGTCTCGTTCGGTCATCCATCGCAGGGATCAAAAGATATCCACATTAGTCCAAAATAAGACTCTCAGAGCCATCAAAACCCACAATATTGTATAAATGATACCAAAATACATCGAAAATCATGTCAATCACTCCCACACCCCAGAAGTACCATAATGTAACTACAGAGAGAGGTAAAATTGTCAAATCATACAAAATCACAAATTTTACATATTTTATCGAAAATTTTAGGTCGTTACAGAAAAATGGCTAAGGAATACTAGACTCTGAATAGAATTGGGCTTCTAATTTTTGCAAATCGAGGCTCTACCATTATCCTATAGCTGACCTGATAATTGGGTCGAGATGGAGTTTCAATTTGAGACTCCAACTCTCGGGTTCACATGAAACAAGAAAGAAAAATAAGGATGAGTAAAAATAACAAAACAAAATCACGTGGATAAAACATACAAGTAAAGACATGAGTCATAAACGAATGAAAATAAGCACTAAACCATGTACATATTTTTGAATGCCCAAAACAACCATTGGAAGTCCTCTTATTGTTCGACCAAATTGCACAGTTGACAAAGTTAGGAACATAATATAAAAAGAAGATTTTCTTCAAAAGAAATATATATGAATTGTTCAAAATAATCATTTTAACATACTATAACTTGTAGGATTTTGGACAAATACTGAACCAGGCATCTAATACGTAGTCCATAAGCTAAACACATGTAATGGTATACATAAAAATATAAAACCTTCATCTCCTTCGAGAAACTAAATAATCCCTCATTTACCGTGACAATCTAATATACAAACACACTACAACAAACCCAACGACACTAATATTGCCTTCAATTTCAAATTTCCAGAGAACAATGCCTTCCTCCAACTGAATTTCTCTCTTTTTTCTTGACAAGCCTATTCCACCCACTTCAATACACAAACATACCTTCGCACAATTCTAACTAGCACTTACTAAAATCATAGGAATCAGGGTTTGGGTACAGGGCTTTGAGGCAAAAATAGACAAAAGTTAGCGGGTTCAAGATGGCATCATTTTTCTTTTAGGAAATCTCATTATCAGAAAACACACAAAATAAATATATAAATTAGCATGTGCACACCCAAATTTATGAAACCATGATACTCATAATGCTATTGAATGGAGAATTAGATTTCAACGCCACTTGAACTTGAAGGCAATCATTCCTCTAAAATGGAACCATATAATCAAGCCTCTATCAAATTGTTTTTCTAGGAAAATCTTGGACAAAAACATCCAATCAAAACTGATTTGGGATTACAGAAAGCAACATCATTATAAACTTAAAAAGAAATAAATTTTAGATTTACCAAATCTAAAAATGACGAAACAAGTAGACAAAAGTGAAATCACAGGATTAATCTTTCTTTCAATTTTCACAACTTCTAAACACCACTTATTTAGAAAATAAAAAAAAGAAAAATTAAAAAAAAAAAACAAATTCATGAACTCGCTCTATCAATACTGAAAAATAACACTTTGAGAGAACATAAAACCAGGAAGAACATCTTTTTATCTATAAATCTATTATCCAGAATCAACAACCATAACATAATCCCAACCAGAGGTCACAAGCAAATTTGTTTATGTAGTGGGCAACAACAACACAAGTTTGACCAAAACTTAGTCAAAATCACATATTCACATAATCGAGGCAAACAAAATAGAAAGAGATGAAAAGAAAACACAAAAATGTTGAATTCACACCTTTTTTAGGGTAGCGAAATTGGAGCTTTAACATCAAGGATTTCCTGACAATAAATTTAGACTCCTCAAACTCAAACTCAGACCTCGTTTCTCCAAATTTCCCCAAACTTCTGCTCCCGTTTAGCCCCCTTTTCTTTCAGATTTTCTTTTTTTTTTTTAAATTTTTTCTTTCTTTTCTTTTTTTTTCTGAACTTTCTTTTCTGTTTTTCAAGTTTTTCACTCTTTTTTTCTCATTCCTCTCCATTCCCCCTCTTCAAACTTGTAACCTTCTCTTTGAATTTTAATTTTCAAGACCTATTTTGATGGGGTTAAAAAATGCCTCTATTTATAGGCTAAACCCAGACTTGAAAGTCTGGATTTAAAATAAAAATTTTTTTTAAAATGTGGGGGATTAAGAAGGGAGATTTGAATTTTGAATTCAAATCTTTGAAAAGGATTCATTTTCCTCCATATATTGGATGAATCTTAGCTCTTAATAGTTGATTTGAATTGTTTTATTCCATTGTTATATGAATTTGGGAACTACTATATTTGGTTTTTGCATTTCACGGTCTAGAGAGATAAAAAAAGCTAATCTTACAGAGATTGCGACGGCTAGGGGGGAGGTTTTATGGTTCAAGGGCGATGGAGAAAAGGCAATGAAAAGAAAGAATAAAAGGGTGTTTGTCGTCGTTGCCTTTGTGAAATTATTGATAGCAATGGAACGAGAAAAATGAGCCACAAGGGCCTTCCAAGTTTCCAATTAGAAAAAGGGGACAAGTGGGTCCCACAAACTTGTCCCTTAAAAAAACTAAGTCCCTTAAACAACTGGTATAGTTTTTCGACAACTACATTAGATGTCCGAACAACTTCGTGTAGTTGTTGAACAACTTCCCTCAGTTGTCGAACAATTACGCCTAGTTGTTCAACAACTACGCGCAGTTGCTTGACAAATGCGCTTAGTTGTTGAACAACTTGTGCAGTTGTTGAACAACTTTGATAATTGTTGAACAACTTTACAAAGTTGTCGAACAACTACGCCTAGTTGTTTAACAACTGGTACAAGTTGTTCAAATGGAAAAACTTAAAAAAAAACTCAAAAACAATTGCCCCTCCCACATAATTTTAAAAACTTGGAGAACTCTCACTTAATTGGACAACTTATTTGTCCTTTTTATTCCAAAGTCCCGAACGGAACACTACAACATTTAAGAAAGAGAAAGACGCCCATTTGCCTTTTTCATGGGTTTCGGTACTTGTTTATTAACCAAGATTTAGATCTTTTGAACGCTTTTGATTTTAATTAAAGAATGATAAATAATTAAATATATATAAAAATTATTGATAAGGGTGAAAATTTTGGGGCTCTTCGATTAGGAAAGAATTAACGGACTAGATTAGTTTGTGTTTGTTGGATGAAATTTATATTTCTTTGATATCGTGGCAACACATGATTGGTGAATATGGTGTGGGGTGGATTGATGAGACTGAGGTGGAGAATAGACCGAGTTTTGGGTCATTGTTTGGGCCTCTTTTGGCTGAAATTGAAAGATAAAAATTAGGGGTGGGCGTTTGGTACTTCGGTTTGGGTTTGGTTTTTTTATTTTGATTTTTTCGATTTTCGAGTTTGAATTTATATGAACCAAAAACTGAATCGAATTTGTTCGGTTCGGTTCAATTTATATATATTTCAGTTCGATTTTATTTTGGTTTAATAATTTTAGTTTTTCGATCTTGTCTTCTTTCAAATAAAAAAGTACATGATGCTACAAAATATACCAAAAATTTTCACTATGATAAAAAATAGAGTAAGCTATTGATCGACTTTAGCAGACGTGAGTGTGCAATAAGCTATTGATACTCATTTTCATAGAATAAGTGTGAACATCAATACTAGCCCTACCCAAACACAAACCTTCGAGCTGAACCGCACACTTCTTAATTCTCATTAGAAATTAGAATAACCAACAACAAGAATCAAAGTAGGCAGTCGCAGATCTTAAGATGTTAGCAGGCATAGCTGAGAATAAGGTTATAAAATCCTGGCATGTGTTATACGCTAAAAAATGAGGAGTTAAACAGCGCATCCAGGTGAAGAAAGGCAGGAACTCTTCAGCAATGCATCAGTGCACGCAATTGGAAAAGGTATATTATTATATAATATATATATTAATAATAATATATTATTACATTGTATATATTATATAATTAAGAAAAGGTATATTAAAAATTTCAGTTTAAACTGAAAAATCGAATTATCTGAACCTAAAACCCGTAACCCATAACCCAAACCGAAATACAAAAATTGTAAAAAAAAAACTGAACCGAAAAATCAAAAAACTAAACCTGAAAAATTGAAATGATTCGTTTCGTTTCGGTATTTCGATTTTTCGGTATTTATGCCCACCCCTAATAAAAATTAGCCTTGAGTAGTGAATTTGAAATGGAATTAATGCGGGCCCAAATGCTCTTTTTCTACCCATATTAGTTTAATCGATGTTTCTTATTATCGTAAAAATATTTTTAATATATACGTATATAAATTATATAAACAATTTAGTATACACATTTTAGTATAATTATTTTGTAACTTAATACATAATATTAATAAAAATATATATATGTATAGATATATGGTCCAAAAAATATAATTAGAGAAAAATGTGAGTGCGATTATCAAATAATTTTTTTGTGATTTTAATAGTATATAGTTAATTATATATATTATTTTAAAAATATATTTGAAAATGATAGGAGAAACTAAGTAAATCTATTTTTTTTCTTTTAAAAATTCATAGAAGTTGAAATACAAATTTATTTGAAAAAATTATTTAGGACCAAGAAACATAGAAAAATAATTAAGGAAATAAAATTAAGCCAAAATTGGGTGTCAATAGTAAGTAATCAAGTGATTTTAAGGAAAAATTTTTATATTTTTCATCCAATAGATTCAATCTTAGTTGTTTTCTTACCACAGTATGAAATATAGCCAGTTTGAAAGCTTCTAAAATCAGTTTATTTTAATGAGTGCTTTTTTCAAATGTTCATTTAAAATGTAATTTTGATGAAAAATAATTTATATTTGGCCAATAAATTTTAAAAACACTTTTAAGAAGCAATTAGTATTTGGTCAAAATTTCAAAACAACTTTTAAATATTTTTTTTCAAAACTGCTTTAGTAAAAAGTGTGTTTAGGGAGAAACTATTTTTTAACTTATGAAAAATTGTTCATTCTACTATACAGAAGTACTTATTTCTTCCATAAACTTGGCCAAACATATCAATTTTTCAAAATAAACACTTTTGAGAAGAAAAAAAACACTTTTGGAGAAAAATAAGCTTGACCAAAGAGGAAATTAATATGAAATAAGCCAAATAGGAGTCGATCTTAATCAATCATAATATTTTTCACCCAATAAAACTCAAACTTAGTTTCTTTTGGCCACAATATGAAACAATCATTAAATAATAATTAATCTACAAAATAGCTTTTGTTGTAAAAATATCAAGCGGCTAGTTCTCAAGCTACCACTTGGCTTGATTATAGGCTAGACTATTGTCCTTTATTATATATAGAGATAAAAGTAAAATTTAGTTCTTTTTCACCATAGCTTTTATTCTAAAAATATCAAGTAGTTGATTCTCAAAGTGCCACTTGACTTGATTATAGCTTAGACTATTCTCCTTTATTTTTTTTTATGTACATACATAATGTCAAGTGGTTAGTTCTCAAGATGCCACTTGAATTGATTATAAGCTAGACTATTCTCCTTTTGTGTGTGTGTGTGTGTAAATATATATGTGTGTGAAATAAATATGAAATAACCACTAAATGATTATTAATCTACAAAATAGTTTTGGTTGTAAAAATATGAGGTTTTAGTTCTCAAGCAACCACTTGTCTTGATTATATGCTAGATTATTCTCCTTTATTATATATACTAGAGGAGCATGACCCGTGTCAGCACGAGTCCAACATTAAGATATTTATTTATCTTTTCAATCTTGATATATTTAAATAAAAGTTTTTAATAAAAGGATTGCATATGTTTTCTAGGATTCATCCGAAATCTAGCATGAGTTCAACATATGTTATTTTAATATGTATTTAGATAATTTAAGTTGTTAACTATTGTAATTTATAATATTTTTTTATTTAATTTTAAAATTAATATACGTTACTTTTCTGGTCCAAATTTTTGTGGCATTGATAGTCAATTATATTTTAAAAATAATTTAAGTTTTTAATTATTGTGATTTATAATACTTTTCTTCTATTCCAATTTCAGTGACACTAATATAATTCCAAGAGTCGATCAAATATTTCATATCTTTTAAATTTTTTAAGTTGTTAATTATTGTGATTTTTAGTATTTTTCATGTAATTATTTTGAAATATATAGCATATTAAATTGTTTTTAGACATTTTAAGTTGATAACTATTGTAATTTATAATACTTTTTATGTAATTTTGAAATAATATATGTTACTCTCCTTGTCTAGAGTTTTGTGTCAACGATAGCCAATTATATTTTTTAAATAATTTAATTTTTTTATCATTGTGATTTATAATATTTTTTCTATTTCAACTTATGTGGCACAATGCTTAAATGACCATAATAATTAATTAGAGGTGATATAGTAAAATGTAATTATTATTATTTATTATTTTTATTATGTATATGTGTTGATTCAAGAAGAATTTGGAAACATTTAGAAATGTGTTGAATGTTACAACTGTTAATAATCCATTTGGTGCTTCTTGATTTCTCTACATTTATCTCTTGTGTGTTTTCACTCTTTTGCCCTTTGAGTATATGTAGTAATTTTTTTTAAATATCATGAAAACTTCTATTCATAGTATATATATATATATAATATATATGTATATATATATAGTAAAATCATGGATTCAATATTATTAATTTTTCAATACATAAGTGACTTATAATAATTAATTGTGGGTGATACATTAAAATCACAATTGAAGCAGTAAAAATCAGACAATTTTTAAATCTTTTTTTGTTAATTATTATTATTTATAGTACTTTTTATTTCATTTTCAAATAATATATGTTGTTTTATATCTTCTTCTGTCCCGTTTCAATTGATGTGACACTAATATAATTTTGATAGTCAATCAAATATTTTATGTTGACATATCATTTTGTTTTTCTTATTTTTCTAACACATAAATAACTTATAATAAGGAGTGATATAGTAAAATCATCGTTCAAAAAATAAAAAATTAATTTAAAACATTAAGAGTCAATTCCACATTTTATGTCTATTTTATTTTTCATTAAATATTATTTATTTTCTTATATACCTAGATGATTCATAATAATTAATTAAGAGCGTTTGATTATGTTATTACTATAAAAATTAATACTCCCTCCATCCCAAATTATGTGTCACCATTTTCTTTTTGGTCCATCCTAAAATGAATGTCGTCTTTCCTTATTTGGTAAGTTTATAAAAACACAATTACAATTTTACCCTTAGTGGTCCCACTTGACTTTAAATACTATTACTCCTTTTTTTTATTTATTTTTTCAATTAAAAGTGGTCCAACTTAATTTTAAATACTATTACTCATTTTTTAAGAAGGGTAATTTTGTAACTTTAACAAAGTCAATACATATTTCTTAAATATCGTGTCCGGTTTATGACGACACATTATTTGGGATGGAGGGTGTATAATTTTATCATATCCAATAGTAATCATCAATAATTTACCAAAATAGTATATTAATTAAATACGAGATGCTATATTTGCATATGCAAAATATGATATTATTAAATATTATTGGATAGTGCATTATATTTATCTTTCACAATAATAAAATTTTACTATATATTTTTCTTTATTTCTTTTTAACTTGAGACAGATTGACCTAACATAAATTCTAAGAAAATATTCATTAGAAATTTTTTTATTAAATTAAATTTATTAATTTTGTACTTTAAAAATTCAAAGTTAATTTTAAATATTAGTATTTCTATATAAGAAAAAAATAATACTAAAATTTAAATTTAATAAAATAAATAAATAAATAAAAAGATTAATTTTTTGTATAAAAGTCAATTAGAATAATAAAATTGATTTACTTTAAATATTTAGTTACAATTAATTAAGATAATTTTTTATTTTGTCATGATTTATGGTGCACCGATAAAATTTTGAGAGTTGAATAGAAATTTTATCTATTTTTTAAAAAATATTTTATCTTGTTAATTATTGTGATTTATAATAATTTTTATGCAATTATCAAATAATATATTTACTCTTTGTGTTCCAATTTATGTGGCTTCGGTACAATTTTGAGAATCAACTAAAATTTTTTATATATCTTTTAAATATTTTATGTTGTTAATTATTATGATTTGCTGTACTTTTTCTTTTATTTCAATTTATGTGGCATTGCTAAAATAATGAGAGTCAATAAAATTTCTATATATTTTTTAAATATTTTAAGTTATTAATTATTATGATTTGTGGTAACAAATTAGTTTTGAACATGATAGCCAATTAAATAAAAAAAATTACTTCCAATATGTAGTTATAGTTAATTAATATAAATTAATAGAATATATTAAATATTTAAACCATTATGATGAAACAATGGAATTATTATATATTGAGGCATGGTATGTAATTATAATCTACAAAATAACTTTTGTTGTAAAAATGTCAAGTCACTAGTTCTCAAAATGTCACTTGGATAGATTATAGGCTACACTATTCTCCTTTATTATATAGATTGATCTAAATAAATATGAAATAATTCTTAAATAATTATTAATCAATAAAATAGCCTTCGTTGTAAAAATGTCAAGTGGCGAGTTCTCAAGATGTTATTTAGCTTGATTATAGGCTAGACTATTCTGCTTTATTATATGTAGATTTGAAATAAATATGAAATAATCATGTCACGACCTGAACTAGGGCCTAGTCGTGACGGATATTTCAAATTCAGCGTGGGCTGGAGACCACCCCTTAGCCCTAACCTTCGAAGCACAATAAATGAATACAACAGAAGCTAATCAAAATAGTAATAAAAATAAATAAATCAAATGAAATCTAAGAATCTCAACGAAACAACCAATCATCCTAATGCTGTCCACAAAAGCTTCTAAAACCAGAAGTACGAACTAAGTCAGGACATGTCCCCGACTATGACCAAAAGAAATCCAAAATTAAATACTAAGGCAACTGAAAATAATGAAATAACGGAGCCTTCCGAAGGATGGAGGCTCACCACTACATAGCAGACCAATAAACGTATCAAACCACCTAGCACTACATAGGAGCAATAGAAAATCCGTCGGACCCTACATCATGAAACTATGCAACATTCAGGGACAATTAGTGGGGGTGAGCATTGGCATGTAACTTAGGAAAATGGATAAAATAATGTCATTGCCCAAAAATAGTCAATACCACATGCACAAAATTTACATATACATATATAGGATGTCGGGATAGGGACATGGGTCTTGAACATGAGAGTTTAAACTATTAGCCTAAACTTTGTAGCTCACTCTGTCCTAAATGCACCCACAAGCTATATAGGTCCAGCTTCTCTGGCCGAAAGGGCCCCAGTGCGTGTTAGCTGCACGAACTAAGGAAACAGAGGAATGACTATAGACACCAAGGCGATATCCATCCAAAATATAAAGTGTGCACCAAGAAAACGATCACATAGATCCCCACGTAGGTAAATATGGTTTCCAGTGTTGGTCCCCCCGAGACTACACCTTTACAGTGAGCTACATAATTCCCTTTAAGTCCAAATTAAAACAGTTTGCACATAAATCTAACCATTAACCAAGGAGTCTTTATTAAAGTATTACCAACTTGATATTGTCAAACCAATATGCTTGCAAGCTAATTCAATCATGCCAAACTAGTCCATATAACCATTAGACTCTCAAGTTTCATTTAAAATTAAAGCCATTTTCCCCATGGACATTTCAAAACCATTTTTATTATCCGTTATCCTTTAATGCAATGTAATGTTTCAAAAGTAAGGCAAATCATGCAAATTCCATATTAAAAACCAAAGTCATAAAGGTGGGTTGAGGTTAATGCCATTATCAATCCAAATTTACATCAATTTGGGTAAACCTATGTTCCCCATTTCAATCATCATAACAATGTAATCATTCAGCTCCAAAACTATCAATTAAAGCATAAACAACACATTTAAATCATAGAAAATACAATTCAAGTAATAACTATCAAAAACCCTTGACCCAATTTCAAATCTAACAATTAATATCGCATGAATAATGATAAAATGTATGACATAATGTAAAATTGAAGTTAAGGATGAGAAACATGCCTAAAATAGACAAGAAATTGAAGACAATTCAAATTTTGAAGCTCGGAGTAGTGATTTCTTGAAAAAAACTTGAATTTTCTCAGATTGGGAGTTAGAGAAGAGAATAATAGTGTTTGATATTTTAAAACTGAAGAAAAGGGTTTATTTAGTGTTTAAAAGTCGTGTAAGGGGTAAAAGGACCAAAAAGCTCTCACCCAAGTGAAAACACAAATGCTAGGGAAAGATTACATAGTGTCTTGGCACGCTGCTATCGTGGAGCTTAGCCTCCATGCCACACCCTTGTCACGGAGGATAAGTGGCTTAGCATACCACTATCGCAGAGCTTACTACCTCGGGATCCCAAAATTTCCCCAAACCCCTTCTGAAAATTCCAAAACACCCTTTTAACATTCCTAATAACAATTCAAGTCAAAAAATGACATTACGCACGTAGAAGGACAAAATAAAAATCATCAAAAT
The DNA here is from genome assembly GCF_002878395.1 of Capsicum annuum. Lineage (NCBI taxonomy): Eukaryota > Viridiplantae > Streptophyta > Magnoliopsida > Solanales > Solanaceae > Capsicum > Capsicum annuum. The sequence goes on along the minus strand of NC_061115.1, from coordinate 85,474,974 downwards.
TTTGTGGGGTATTACATTATCCCCCCCCCCCCCAATTAGGATCATTCATCCCCGAATGAGGAGTTAGGACATTTTTAGCATGATAATGTCAAGAATGCAATATAATCCAAAGGCAAATTTGGAATACGATAAAAGGGAGAATGAAAATCATACCTTAAGCATTTTCATCCAATGTAGGAACAAGAATAGGTACTTGGCCTTCATATCTTCTTCAGATTCCCATGTATCTTCTTCCACCTTTTGATTTCTCCAAAGGACCTTTACTGAAGCCACTTCCTTTGTCCTAACTTGCCTATCTAATATCTCAATCGGCACCTCCTTATAAGACAATGAGTATGAAACACCAACATCCTCAACTGTCACTATCAAAGAAGGGCCACCCATACACTTTTTTAGTATAGACACATCTTCCCAAACCTCATATCTCCTTTCATTAGAGAAACCTTCAAGAACACCCAATCACTTACTTTAAATTCCAACTCCTTTCACCTCACATACGCATAAGACTTTTGGTAACTCTGAGAATTCTTAAGTCTTTCTCTAATCACCTTCACCTTCTCCATGGCTTGGTGAACCAAGTCAGGACCAAACAATTTAGTCTTACCTACTTCAAACCACCCAATAAGAGACCTACATCTCCTACCATAGAGAGCCTCAAAATGAGCCATTTGAATGCTAGAATGATAACTATTATTTTAAGAAAACTCAAAAAGAGGCAAATGCTCAATCCAACTGCCTTTAAAATCAATCACACAGGCCTTTAGCATATCTTCCAAAGTCTGAATAGTCTGTCCATTTATTCATTCATTTGGGGGTGGAAAGTGGTGCTAAGGTTCACTTGAGTACCCCAACCTTTCTGAAACAAATTCTAAAAGTGAGAAGAAAATTACGTACCTCGATCTAGAATATGGACACCGATGCCCTATATAACTTAACTATCTCTTGAATGAACAACTTAGCATAATACTCTCCTGAGTAGTTAGTCCTCAAAGGCAAGAAATGAGAAGACTTGGTCATTCTATCCACAATGACCCAAGTAGAATCATATTAATTGCGAGATCACGAAAAATCCATAATAAAATCTATATTAATAATCTCCCACTTTCACATAGGCAACTCTATCTCTTGAGACATGCCACCAGCCCTCAAATGTTCAACCTTAACTTGCTGACAAACCATACACTTAATAATAAAATTTTCTATATATCTCTTTATATTATTCCACCAGTAGATTTCCTTCAAGTCATGATACATTTTAGTTAAACCCAAGTGAACTGTATATCTGGACTCACGAGCCTCAGTCAAAATCCTTTCCCACAGCCCATTATATTAGGAAGACACAACCTTCCATGATACCTCAGAATGCCATCTTCCCCAATCTCAAATGACATAACCTTTTATTTAACCACATCATCTTTAATCTGCGTAAGTATGAGATCCAAAGTCTATTTCTCCTTTACCTCAGCACAAGGAGATGATTTAACCACCCCCTGAACCACCACTCCTCCATCCCCAGAGTCCAAGAGACAAACCCTTAAGTAGCCAACCTGTGAATATCCTTTACTAACCCTATTTTCTCCTCATCAATGAGAAATATTCTTCCATAGACAACCTGCTAAGAGCATCGGCAACCACATTAACTTTACCTAGATGGAAGTGAAGGCTCATGTTATAATCTTTCAGCAATTCGAGCCACCGGCTTTGCCTGAGATTCAATTACTTCTGTATAAACACATTCTACAAGCTTTCATGGTCTGAATAAATATCCACATGCACCCCATACAGATAATGGCGCCAAATTTTCAAAGCAAAGACCACACCCGCCAACTCTAGATCATGAGTCAGGTAATTTCTCTCATGAACCTTAATCTGCCTAGAAGCACAGGCCACCATCTTACCATGTTGCATCAAGACACAACCCAGTCCCATACAGGACACATCACAATACACAACAAACTCATCAGTACCCTTGGGCAAGGTCAAGACTGATGCAAAAGCCAACTTATTCTTAAACTTCTCAAAACAACCCTCACAAGAATTAGACTACAAAAACTTAATCTTTTTCTGAGTCCACTTTGTCAGTGGAGTAGCAATAAATGAGAAACTCTCCATAAATCTTCTATAATACCCAGCCAAGAACAAGAAGCTCCTAATATTAGTTGGAGTCGTGGGTCTAGGCCACTTCTTAACTGCCTTAAATTTTTGTGGATCTACCTTGATCCCCTTACTAAAAACAACACGCACAAGAAAATTCACAACACTTACCAAAACTTACACTTAGAAAACTTTGCATACAATTTTAGTCCTTAAGAATCTGCAATACAATTTCGAGGTGATTGACATGATCCTCCTCACTCTTAGAATACACCAAGATGTCATCAATGAAGACTAGACACAAGTTGTCACTTGGCTTGATTATAGGCTAGATTATTCTCATTTATTATATATAGATATAAGAGTCAAACTTAGTTCATTTTCAAGTTCATTTCCACCATACTATAAAATAAATATGAAATAATCATTAAATAATTATTAATATACAAGTCCTAGTTCTAAAATGTCAAATGGCTAGTTCTCAAGATGCCACTTGACTTGATTATAGGCTCGACTATTATCCTTTATTACATATACATATATGAAAAAAATATGAAATAATCATTAAATAATTATTAATCTACAAAATAGCTTTTGCTGTAAAAATATCAAGTGGCTAGTATCTGAAACTGCCACTTGGCTTAATTATAAGCTAGACTCTATATATATATATATATCATTAAATTATTATTGATCTATAAAATTTCTTTTGTTGTAAAACTGTAAAGTAACTAGTTCGCAAGATGTGTTTGGCTTGATTATAGGCTAGAACATTCTCATTTGTTATATATATAGATATGAAATGAGTATGGAACAATCATTAAATAATTATTAATCTGCAAAATAATTTTTGTTGTAAAAATGTCAAGTAGCTAGTTCACAAAATGCCACTTGGCTTGATTATTGTCTAGACTACTCTTCTTTATTATATACTAGTATTCGTACCCGTGCGATGCACAAATAATTTTAAAATATTATTTTTAATATTTTCGTATAGGAATATCTCGTTTGTTGCATTATATTGCATTAAAAAGAAATTCAAACATGACATTATTTCTCAATGAGCCGCTTCTTTACATATATTATCGATGTGTAGATAATAGAAAGATAATCACATTATTATCTACTTGTCAATTTTTAAAATCAGTTATCTATAATATTTTATTCTCAATGTTATTTTGGTTCATTATTAATATATAGTAACATTTTATATGGTATACAATATTAATTTTTAATACGTTTATTTTCTGCAAACATTATAAATTGTTTATACTTTTTAGATGAGTAACTCAATTAGAAGATGTATCTTAATTATTGTAGACGTACTCTAAAAGCAAAATTTTCAAAATCAATATTTTTCTCGAAATGTATTTGAACATAAATTGTATAATTTTTTTAAAATAAATTTGTACATGTATAGTACCTTCATCTGAAATGCTGAGAAATTCAATTTTCATTTTTATATAAAATTCAATTTTCACCTACAATATTGAACTATATTTATTTAAATTTATATTTCATACTTTCCTTTTTAGTAAGTCACCAAAAAAAAATGACATTTATATATTAAGTGTAAATAACTATAAAATGATAATTTTACCCACTAAAAAAAAATTATAACCACACACATATGTATAATTATTTATATCATAAATTTAAAAGTCTTTTAATATGTATATCTATTTAAAATACAACAACAACAAACCCAGTGTATTCCCACATAGTGAGGTCTAGGGAGGGTAAGATGTACGCAGTCCATACCACTACCTCCGGAGAAGTAGCAAGGTTGTTTTCGATAGACCCCCGACTCAAGATAAGATAAGTAATTACAACCGTACAAAATGCATGGAACAAGATGGAAAGACATAAAAATGCCCCTACAATGGAAAATAAATAAAGAATAGTAGGCACTCGTAATACAGCATGCAACAAGGTAGCCTAACAAGAGTAATACACCAAACAGGTAATGCCCTACCCTACCTACCCAAATAGTCACTAGCCTTCTATCCTAATATGCGTCCTCCAGCTCTTCCTATCTAGGGTCATGTCCTCAGTAAGTTGTAACTGCTCCATGTCCCGCCTAATCACCTCTCTCCAATATTTCTTTGGCCTACCCCTGCACCGGTTGAAATCATCTAAAGCAAGCCTCTCATACCTAAGAAATGGTGCATTTGTGCCCCTCCTCATCACGTGTCCAAACCATCTCAAACGGACCTTCTGCATCTTGTCCTCTACCAAAGCCACTCTAACCCTCTCCCGAATAGTCTCATTCCAAACCCTATCCCCCTTAGTAAGACCACACATCTAACGTAACATCCGCATTTCCACCACCTTCAATTTTTGAATATGAGAGTTCTTAACTGGCCAACACTCCGCTTCATACAACATGGCTGGGCGGACTGCCATCCTGTAAAATTTGCTTTTAAGCTTGGGCGGCACCTTCTTATCACACAACACCCCCGAGGAGGGCTTCCACTTCATCCATCCCGCTCAAATCCGATGAGAGACATCCTCGTAAATATCACCATTCATGGACCCGAGGTACTTGAAACTATTCCTCTTACATACCACCTGAGAATCCAACCTTACTACCACCTCGTCCTGCTCCCCCGAGCCATTAAACATATATTCCAAATATTCGGTCTTGCTCCTACTCAACCTGAACCCTTTAGACTCAAGGGTCTGTCTCCACACCTCTAATTTATCATTCATACCTCCCTATATCTCATCAATCAAAAGCACATCAGCCGCAAAAATCATACACCAGGGCACCTCTCCTTTGATACGTCGCGTCAACACCTCCATAACCAAAGAAAACAAAAACGAGCTAAGAGTAGATCCCTAATGCAATCCTATCAGGATCGAAAAATGCTCTAAATCTCCTCCCGCTGTCCTCACCTGGGTCTTAGCTCCATCATACATGTCCTTAATTGCTCTAATATACGCCATCGGTACCCTACTCACCTCCAAACATCTCCAAAGGACTTCCCTAGAGACTTTGTCATATGCCTTCTCCAAGTCGATAAATACCATGTGCAGGTCCTTCTTCCTTTCCCTGTACTGTTTCACCAGTCTCCGCACTAGGTGAATTGCCTCTGTCGTAGAGCGCCCGAGCATAAATCTAAATTAGTTCTCCGAAATAGACACTAACCTCCTTAACCTCCACTTGACCACTCTCTCCTAAATCTTTATCATGTGACTCAATAACTTAATACCCCTATAGTTGTTGCAACTCTGAATGTCACCCTTATTCTTATACAGAGGGATCATAGTGCTCTATCTCCAAGCCTCAGGCATTTTTTCCTTCTTAAAAATATCGTTAAATAAATCCGTCAACCACTTTAAACCAGCCTCACCAGAAAACTTCCAAAAATCCACGGGGATCTCATCAGGTCCCGTAGCCCTACCCCTTCGCATCCTGCGAACAACCTCTCTGACCTTCTCCACTTTAAAACGTCTATAATAACTAAAATCACGACACTCTTCTGATTGCTCTAGCTCACATAACTCAATAACTCTCTCCCCTTCATCATTTTAGAGCCTATGAAAATACAACTGCCATATCTTCTTAATGTGACCATCTTCCACCAACACTTTACCATCTTCTCCCTTAATGTACTTCACCTGGTCTAGGTCATGGCCCTTCCTCTCTCTAGCCTTAGCCAGTCTAAACAACCTTTTTTCCCTTTCTTTCTCCTCTAACCCCGCATTCAAGCTCTCAAACGCTGCCGTCTTAGCAGCCGTAACTGCTAGCTTAGCCTCCTTCCTCACTAACTTGTTCTCCTCCCTAAACACCCGTTTCTCTTCTTCATCCTTACTCTCAATCAACTTTGTATATGCCCTCTTCTTAGTCTCTACTTTCTTCTTTACCTCTTTATTCCACCATCAATCCCCCTAATGGTGACCGGCCTGGCCCCTGGACGTACCCAACACTTCACTAGCAGTCTCCTTGATGCACCTATTTGCCCTATCCCACATACCATCTATGTCTCCCTACACTCCCACACCCCCATACCTTCCAACTTCTCCCCCGCATTCACTGATGTCAGGTCGCCCCACTTAATTCTCGATCGCCCCTCCTCACCCCTACTCTTCTTACCCTTCTTTATGCCCAAGTCCATCACCTATAGCCTATAGCTATTTAAAATGTTTCATATAAATTGAGACGAAGGGAATAAAAATTATAGGGAATAATTTATTAAAATTCAAATTTTTATATATGAAAATAAATTTGAAGATAAAAAATCTTAAACTCGTGGCTCAAACCTAAAATAAGCCCAAAATAAAAGAATATTTTGGTTTTTCTGTACTTTTTATTTTTATTTCTATATAAAATATAAAATTAAATAGGAAAGTAGTAATTAGTAAATGGCCCAAAGTATATTTTTTCTTCCTTCTAGAACATTCACTTGCTCATTTCAGTGACTACATTTTGATCTTTGGTTTCTCCGCTACATTTGTTTCTATCACAGTGGCTTCTGCAATTAGCATAGATTACTCATTTCTCCATCTGATTTGTTTCTCAATATTCATAGCTAATTTAGAGATTTTGTTGTCCTACAGTTAGGTTCTAGTATTTGGGTATTCTTCCTTTTTACTTATTTTTGTTGCTTGTAGTTGTAATTCTGTTTCTTGGAGCTTAAATACCTTAGCTTAATTATTTGTTGATCCTTTCTAGGTTCTGCTGTTTAATCTTAAAATCCCAATATTTTGTTGTTTTGCAATTCCAAGATTGTAACTTTATTACTTCTTGAAGTGTTTGAGTTTGTGGGAATTCTTACTTTTACTTGTTTTGTTACTTGTTAATTGTATTTATGTTTTCTTGATAATTTGATGTTTTTTAAGTGTATTTTCCTTGCTAGTAAAAAGTTTTTAACACTACTTTTCTTTCTTAAAAATTCCACCTTTTCTTGTTTTGCAATTTCAAGGTTGCGAGTTTTTATCATCTTGAGTTGTTTGGGTCTGTGGGAATTCCCCCTTTTCATGTGTTTTTGTTACTTGTTACTTGTAATTTTAGTTTCCTGATAATTTACTCTTGTTTCTTTTCCCTTTGTAATGGTCTAGTTCTTTGTATTTTACTCTTTCACTTCTTGGTATAATAATAAAGTTCTTAACTTTACTTATGTCCTTTTGATTAATTGATTTTTGTGGAGCCTTGTTGTAATTGGGTACTTGATTCTACGAGAATCTGTCATGAAAAATCTATTCAATCGCTACAGAATTTGTCTGAAAATCCCATTGATAATGCGCTAGAATTGAACTGCCACACTGGAAAAATACCAAAAAATTTCTTATACAGTTCAACTTTTTCTTGTAAAAATTGTAGAAATTAGCTGCTCATATTTGCAGTTGAACTTGTCAGTTTCATGCTGTCTAGTGACTGGTATTGAGATCTCTGGGAATAGTAATATGCTTAATGCTATTTCCAGGGAAAGTTGCAAAATGAGTTGTTGTAGTTTTCCTTAAGATCCATTTTTTTGGTAGGGCTCTCTTCAAATATATTAGACCTGATGTTCAGCATTTATATGCTATAAATTAAGTTAGGCGTTGTATAACTTGTATTCGTCATAAGTAATAACCATAATGTTTCGTCTTTAAAGTACTGGTTATGTCTCTGGCTATACTACTTACTGCTTTGTGGCACAGCTTTTTACAAATAGACATGAGCAGAGTTTATAATCTTTGATGAGTGCCACAATGCACGATGGGTTCATCCCTATGCTAGTATAAAGAAGGTACGCAGTTTGTGCTAAAAATTGAATTTTCTGTGCAATAGTTTGTGCTGATTGTTGATTATATTTTTTGAAGGGCAATTTCTTCACCTGGACATGTTACTCTGTCCAGCTTTGAAAATAATTAACCCATTTGGTTTTTTCACATATCCAAGCCAAATATAAAGAGTTCATTATGATGGAGTTCGGTATGTAAGTATGTTCGCTGAAATACGTTGATATATTGTCAAATACTATAAGTTTATGTTGAGTTATCACTTGGAAATACTTGCATGCTAGAAAAGAGAACCTGTAAATAATTACACATGTAAAAGTTATCAAAAACTTCTTGAGCATGACTTCGTATGGTCCTTGAACAATTCTTGTCTTAAAATGATTAATTTTCTTTCAGGAATTTTATCATCACCAGTTAAACAGTTAAACCGTGAGAGTGCACAACTTCCAAGAATATTTGGGATTCCTGCTTCCCTAATAAAGACTAAAGGTTGACGGGATTTGATCTTATACATTTGGGCATCTTCTGAGATGTTTCTACAGCATACTATTAACGAACTAGTTATCTTTCTCTGGATTCTCATTTTTATAGTTTGTATGCAGGTTCTAACACGGCAGATAGTTATTAGAAAGATTCATGACCTTGAGGATATTATGAATTCCAAGGTTTCTCAATTAATCTTCTCTCATTTATCTACTTTTTTCATACACTCTACTTAATGTAGTTCAGAGAAGAGAACAGTCCAAACATTAACCTTTTATCCTTGTTTTTCATCAGAACATTTCATGATTGACATAGGTTAATTTCTTGCTTAGAGTTGCACTTATTTCTTGGTGGCATATCATTTTTATAAGCTAAAAGTCCTAAACACACATTTAGATATGTATATTCATTTTCTCTTATTGTGATCTCCCTTTGCAAATGAAGGTATAAATGTGTAGCAGTAAATCTATTCTGGCGGAGTACATCTCATTTTCAAATCCAAAGGTAAAGATATATAAACATGTGGATATTCCTTGCACGTTGTTTCTTAGTTTAGCTTGTGACCTGAAAAGGTTGAAAGAAAAGGTAAACATCAATTCTTTACCTCATGACCTGGAAAGGTTGAAAGCAAACCTTTTATCCTGCCATGAAGCTATCTTCCTTTCTATTAATTATAAGTTAGCTTATGGTGCCTCTTTCCTTCTTCATAGTAGTTGTGTGCTATCAGAAAACTAAAAGAGCCTTGAATGAATACTGAGACTTCTAACTAAACTTTAATTTATCCTTAAAGTAGTGGTTGGAACAATCACGTTGTCTCTTGTTCAACATATTGGTCAGATATTTTTGCTCCTCCAATTTTAGTTATTTTAACTTCTTTATTATCGCAACTTAAATGTTCGATTTCAGACTCAAATTTGTCTGATATGAGTGATGGATCTTCTAGAAAAAGATTATCAAAACTCTATTCAGCTTTTTTATTTTGTTTGAGTGAGATTGGTGCTTGGCTGGCTTTTGAGTTAAATTTTATTCCTTGCTGGTAATAAAATAAAATAATATAATGGTTGTTTTTCATCATTTTTCTAACATAACTTTGTGTTGAATCAGGAAGTTCCGTTCTTGTCCTACGACAAAACTAACTTTTTTTCTTGGGGAGAATTAGATGTATATGCTCAGAATATTGTAAGAGATTTCAGTTCAGATTCATCTAAGATTTTCTCAGCTCGCTTACCTTCTGGTATCATAGTTAGCAACATCCATTTTCTTTTATCCTAGAGCTATAAAATTGTTTCTTGATTTCTTTCTACTATCTATCTGTCGCTTTCTTTTCCCTATAGACATAGGTCCACCTTGGTCAATTGGTAGTGATATTCAAGGTGATGTGGATGTTGGATATGTCTCATCCAAAGTTAATTGTCTTCTAGAGTCTCTTTTTTATTACAGGTGAGAGTGGTTAATTATTAAATATACTAATTAGTCAAAAGCTTTAATGTCATTCAATCAGAGCCACGTTTGAAGCTACTTTAGATTGGCTATGCTTGAATTTGCTAGGAAATGAGCTTCCTCTGAAGTTTTCAAGTGGTACTTTCCAATTGAATAAAGGTATTGATAAAAACAACCATGGTTAATTTTAAAAATCGATGATACTGAGGAGTTTTATGTTAGGACAAAAGAAGTTAAGTTCATGATCACATGCATTTTTTACAGGTTCTATTGGTATTATATCAACTGCTTGAGAAGATTGGGTTCCTTCAGTAGATTCATCAGTGGCAAAAGTCAAAGATGAGAGAATACCTAAAGTTTAAGTTGTGTCGAAGGGTTGAAGTGATAGTTAATCTCTACGTACAGTTGAACGTGCACAAGATGATTGGATCCATCAATATATGGAACAATATGAAGAGATACTTAAACAGTTCTGCTTCTTGCTTCTTGTTCGATTGACAGGTATAATAGGTTTTGTGGTGCAAGTACTGCATTGTATCTGATTTCAGCCTTCGGGAATTGTCTGTTTACAGTGAAAATAAAAGGTAACTAAGAAAGGTTCTTTGGTCACTTTGTAAATAACCTTGATGAGTGCAAATAAATCCTGTCAATAAAACTTGGATCATAATCTAAAGGTCTATAAATACAACGAAAACTTGGATCATAATCTAAAGGTCTATAAATACAACAAACCCCGCGTACAAAATACAGATAAAATCCATCTATTGAAATCTATTGAATTAGTTCCAAAAGCACATTGGATTTGTGAGTGCTAATTAAGTTGACTAATTTGAATTATGTTTAAGCTTATTAATTGAATAACATACCATCAGAAACTTTCAATTCTCAGTGATCTTGAATCGAATCAATATCATGAATAACAATATGTGAACTACCATAATCATAAGAATGATTCTTACTCCAGAAGGGCTATTATAGATCTCTTTTCCACATGTAAAGAAGCAGTCAAGTAGAGTTGAGAAATACAATATAATATAATATGAAGTTAACAACCATGCAAAATAAATAAAGCTATGAGAAAAAATTTCAAATAAAAGAAAACATAGGATTTATTATTGTTTAAATAGGGGGTGGGAGACTGGAATTGTTGTATTAGGTAGAGTAATCCTGTGGTCCATGAGGTTCAAACCACCCAGCCAAAAGACCTTTTTACCTTTTGGGGTTCTGTCCTATGTCCTTGCAGAGTTGGTCATTGTGCTAAATATGCAATGCACCTATGCATGATCTCCTGTATTCCCATAAGAATATCTCATCATGTGTTTATCCAGTTCTCCGATGTTTTTCTCCATGACTTCGATGCTAGGTAACTTATATTTTCTTTAAGAAGCTCTGCCAGCTATCGACAGCTTATTTTTGAGGTGTGCTCTCCTATTTCTGTAGCTCCCATGTGTTTAGCTAATATATGTTTCAGAGTAATCCATTCTATCCTGGTCATATAATATATACAAAAAAATCAATTTGTTTTCTGATGTCGCAACTTTTAATTTTTCAACATATCGTGTGACTGAGTTTTCTAGTTCTCATTGGAAATTATATTGCTTTGGTTATCCTGGAAAAAGTTGTTGTGAGGTAGAAAGAGTTAATTATTGGCCGACTTCATCTTTTAGTTATCCTAGTTTGCAGCCTGAGAATCGTTTAATTAGGCTATCTTTTAACTTAGCATGGTGCTTTGTAAGTTGAACTGTGCACCATATTTGCCACTGCAACACTAATCTCGCTTTTTAGAAAAGTGGATTATTGTACCATGTACTTTCTGATCGTAGCTAGCAGTTGTAGTAAATATACATTTGTTTAATGACTCTAATCTTGAAGCATCACAACAATAATCTAGCTTCTACATAGTACTCTTTGAAAAGTTTCAAGATAATCATAATTGTATACTTACAATGTTCAACTCAACAATGCCATTACAGAAACGTATATTCAAATAGAACCTTTGGTATACTAAGAGTTGCTTTAGTTATTGAGTGCCAAAAAATTATATAAAATAGTTATTGTAGCAAAAAATCATCAACAACTGATAAATTAAAATACGATCAGAGAATTATAAACTTACTTATAAATTGTTGAAAAATTATCAATATATTCCATCCATAATAAATATCAACGTTGAGAATAGAAAAGTTTACATCCCACAGAATGTATTTTATTCAAGTCTCCTAAATGACCTGCGACTCATGTTATTTTGTATTTTTTTATGACTCTTTTTCTCTTACTGCAGGAGAGTTGTGCACTGGGATCTTCATTAACGTCTATCACAGACGATCCACTCTCAGGGCTGCTTCTTTTTGCAGGGGTATTTGAAGCACAGTTTACTTTATTCTCAGCTACAGAATCTTAAAATTTTAGTAAAAAGAAATTTGTCAAAATCAGGTTTCTTTATGAACTTTAACAAATGAGTAATACATCTTCATAGAAGTGTGACAAAATCACCATTAAATCATCGTCTCTAGGTGCGAGTTGTTCATGATTGAAATCTGGGTATTGTGAAAGAAAAATAATAATGTGAACAACAATCTATATTCAAAGTCAGTTTATTGTAACATAAACCAAAAAATTTCTATTTTTCTGAAAGTAATGTATGTGAACATAGAGTGCATGTTTCTTCACTCAGATGGGGACGATATTGTGTGATGAGATCCTTATCATCACTAAATTTAAGAACAGTGTAAACTTCATCATAATGCTCTATATTGTCTTTCTTGACGACCACTTTAAACATGACCTCACTATCCAAAATGTTATCCAACTCCAATGGATATGAAGATACAACAACATTAAAAAATAAAATAGATATTAGAAAAGATGAAACAAATATATTTGTAGTACCCCAAAAATCAAAACCAATGTTAGCGCCATGCATAGTACATTATTGTTCTTTGATAGTTTTATGAGTTAGTTAGAGGTATATTAAGGCCCCAAATAATTTCCATCTATTAGACGAATCAAAATAATTCTTACAAATTATAATTTTGATAAGAATATTGATTTAGGGACTGTTTGGTTTTTTTCCATAGCCCTAAATCCAACCAAACACAGGGTTTAAGTCCCAATAGAGCATTATTTACTCATTACTTCACAAATTACTCAAATAAAAGTAGCCCTCTTTCAATAACAAAAATCCTAGCCTTCAAAATTCAAGATCAAATCTTAAGAATTCACCATCAATTCTCACGAATTCATCAATCCAGGCATGTTAAGTGTTCATTCATGGGTCCCTTTCACCCATGGAATCTAAGTATCCAAATTTAAATTTAACGTTTTGATCTTTACAAGTTACCATGATTTTATATTGTGATTTTAATCATGAATCTCCATGAATCTTTACTTCATACCATGCTTACATAAAATTGTTGTTTTTTAACAAACCCCATACGTTTTAATGTTGTTATTCACTATTTTAAATCATGATTAAGTGTTATTGATATCAAAATCATGCTATTACTCAAAGTTTTATACTATTCCTATGATTAGATTAAACTATGAATACAAAGTATTTGATGAAATGCCTACTAGAGTGAATTCTGAATAAATGCTTTCATGTTATGTCTCTAAAGTTTAATCCTATTTTACTATTACTGCTATCTAGTCCTGGGGCTACAAATACCTGAAACTATAGTTGTTTACTTAGTCTCAGTATCTTTAGAATTTTTTAAGAATATGTTATGAGCATTATCAGTTCAGTCAGTTATCATAATTGGATAATCTCAGAATGGTTCAGTACTCCGAGTCAGTTCAGTTAGGAGTAGGATTTAGCACCAAGCGAACCCAGGGATGGGGGCTCACCTGCCAGTTGAGGGTGCGACCTTTAGCAGTAGTCCCTGTGTTTTAAAATTATGTAGCCAACGTAGGTTGAGATGTTAACCTGTCAGTTGAGGGTTGATATCATTAGGGGCCTGCCAGACGATGGTGACCCTTAGCCATGATCACAGATTGGACTCCAAATTTCCTCATTGGGGCATGTCAGTTAGATTATAGCTCCCACAGTCTCAGTCCAATCATCAGTTCAGTGATTTAGTTTTAGATTTGCTTGACCATAGTATACTGATATCAATTATTCGATTATCAATATTCAGCATTTCAAATGTTAGATTATATTCAGAATATATATTTTATGCTTGGTTTTGCATCTTCAGCACTTACAGTTTTTATGTATTTTATTCAGTATGTTATGCTATATTTACTGAGTCAGTTATTATTCATGCATATGAAACCATGCATATCAACCTACATTATTTAGAATACCAGTACATTTAAAGTACTAATCACATACTCTTTTTTTGCGCTATGATGTATCATATCATAGGTTCGGACGCTCATTCCTGGATCGCACATAGTCCTTCTAGATTATCAGCCATAGCAGTGGTGAGTCCTCATATTTTGAGGACAAATTATATTTACTTTTATGTTTTCAGTTTAGTTGTTAGTTGGAGTTAGTTGAGGATTGTCTCATCAATTCTCATTCAGTCAGTTTAGAGGCTTTCGGACATTTCAGGCAGTTAGTTAGTTCTCAAATTTCAGTTGTTATTGTTAGTTGTTTTATCAGTATTATTAGTTTTATTTATAGATTTATCATATTTATTACTTAAAACCTTATGGCATTCTTTAGTTAAATTCCGCATATGACCTTTTGTTATCAGTTTTACTCAGTGCTTAGAGCAGGTACCAGCTCATGGGTTAGCTTGGGGTCTCTTGGGACTGTAAGCACCATGTGGCACCCAAGGTGTACTCTCGGGGCATTACAAATTTGGTATCAGAGCCTAGGGTTTTAAAGTGTCCTAAGAAGTCTGAAAGCCGCGTCAAGTAGAGTCTTGTGCATGGGTGTGAAGCGCGCCACACTTATGGACAAGAGGCTATGAGGTGTTTTAGGAAAAGTTCCCTTCTTTTAGTGTCCATGTCATGTGACTGAGCATGAGCTCATGTTAAACTCTATGTCTACTCTATTCTCCTTTCTATTTACAAAACATGCCTCCCAAAAAGACAAACGGAAGAAGAAACATAAACCAACCATCACTTTTCGCCCGTTTAGGAAGATCCCCTAAATGAGTATGTTTCTCATGTGGAGTTCAGAGCTGTATTTACTACTCTAGCTCACTCTGTAGCAGCTCAAAATGCTTATCCAGCCTCTGGTTCGACCAACCCAGTGGCCAATACTGCCGCAACTAGGATTCGGGACTTTACCCGAATGAATCCTCCTCTATTTTTGAGATCCAACTCTGAAGAGGATCCGTAAGAATTCTTAGACATAGTACAAAAGGTAACAGATATTATGGGGTAACTGCTAGTGAGAGTACTGAGTTTGCTGCCTATTAGTTGCAAGATGTGGCTCATATCTAGTTTAAGTAGTGGAAGGTAGATAGAGGAAGATGCAGAGCCTATAGAATGGGAAGAGTTTTCTACTACCTTCTTAGATATGTTCTTTCCATTGGAATTGAGAGAAGCCAAGGTATTAGAGTTTATTAACTTGAGGCAGGGAAATATGAGTGTGAAGGAGTATTCCCTCAAGTTTACTCAGTTACCTAGGTATGCTCCTCATGTGGTAGCTGGTAGCAGGTCTAAGATGAGTAAGTTTGTGTCTAGAGTATCTGATAGTGCGGCCAAGGAGTTTAGGACCACAATGTTGATTAAGGATATAGACTTATCTAGGCTTATGATCCATGCTCAACAAATTGAGGAGCAGAAGAATAAGGAGAAAGAGAGAAAGAACAAGAGGTCTAGGATGGGTAGCTTTAATTTGAATCAGCCAAGGTCAAAAGGTAGTGACCGTCCTTAGTTTCGCTAGAAATCTTCAGTCCCAGCACCATCTTCAGCTAGTGCCTCAGTACCCAAATTCAGAAATGATAATAGGGATAAGACGTCAGGATCTAAGTCCCAAGGTAGTGTTAACAGTGGTCGTGCGAATCTTCTTTGCTAGAAATATGGTAGAAACCATTAGGGTATATGTAGAGTCGGTAGTGATGTATGTTTTGGGTGTGGCAAGCCAGGCTACCGAATTATGGATTGTCCAAAGAGTGGTCACCAGGGTTAGTCTAGTCATCCCCTAGTTCCAGCCGGCCACCCGACTCGGCGGGGTGCCGCTTCCAGTGCTACCAGTGGTCACCATCCAAAAAGATTATATGCCTTGTTCTAACAGGATCAGGAAAATTCTCTTGATGTGGTTACTGGTACGTTATAGGTCTTTCATTTACATGTTTATACTTTATTAGACCTTAGAGCTTTTCTTTCTTTTGTAACCCCTTATATAGCCATCAACTTCAGAGTAGATCCCAAAATCCTAGCAGAGCCTTTTTTTAGTGTCTACCCTAGTAGGTGTCTCCATTGTAGCCAGGTAGGTATACAGGAACTGTCCAGTCACAATATCTCAAAAAGTCACTTCAGTTGAACTAGTTGAGTTAGAGATGACGGATTTTAACATCATTCTCGGCATGGCTCCACTTATGTTATGCTTCAGTTGATTGTAGAAATAGAGTAGTTCATTTTTAGTTTCCCAATGAACCAGTCCTTGAATGAAGGGGCAGTACTACAACGCTTAGGGGTCAGCTTATTTCGTACCTTAAAGCGAGGAAGATGATATGTAAGGGGTGTATCTATCATCTTGTCCGAGTCAAAGACTCTAATTCTGAGACTCCTAACCTTGAGTCAGTTTTAGTGGTGAGGGAATTTCCAAATGTGTTCCCTGAAGATCTTCCCAGAGTTCCTCCCGAAAGGAAAATTAACTTCAGAATAAACCTTCTAGATACTCAGCCTATCTTTATTTCGCCATACATAATGGCTCTAGCCGAACACAAAGAGTTGAAAGAATAGTTTAAAAATCTCCTAGATAAGGGATTCATTAGGCCCAGCATTTCCCCGTAGGGCGTACCAGTCCTATTCGTGAGTAAGAAAGATAGTTCTCTTAGAATATGTATTGACTACCGTCAGTTGAACAAAGTCACCATAAAAACAAATACCCACTTCTTAGAATTGATGACTTCTTCGACCAACTTCAGAGTGCCAGTTATTTTTCTAATATAGACCTCAGATCTGGATATCATCATCTTAGAGTCAGAGAATGTGACATTCTGAAAATAGCTTTCAGAACTCGATATGGTCACTTTGTAGTCATGTCCTTTGGTTTCAAGAATACCTCAGCAGCCTTCATGGACTTGATGAATCGTGTGTTCAAGCAATACTTGGACATGTTCATCACAGTCTTCATTGATGACATTCTTGTCTACTCCCTTAACGAAAATGATCATGCAGACCACCTCAGAATAGTATTACGGACTCTTAGAGCCCATCAGTTGTTCGCTAAATTTAGTAAGTGCGAACTTTGGCTAAGATTAATAGCTTTCCATATTATTTTCGGTGATGGAATTAGAATCGATTCTCAAAAGACCGAGGTGGTGAGAAACTGGCCCAGACCCATCTCTACATTAGATATAAGGAGTTTCTTGGGTTTGACTAGCTATTACTGATGGTTTATTGAAGGATTTTCATCTATTGCACCCCCCATGTCCAGATTGACTCAGAAGAAAGTTAAGTTTCAATGGTCAGATTCTTATAAAAAGAGTTTTCAGGAGTTGAAGACGCGACTCACTACAACCCCAATTTTGGTATTTCCAGATGGTTCAAATGGGTTTGTTGTGTACTGTAATACTTCCAGAGTTGGATTGGGATGTGTTTTGATGCAGAGGGGTAAGGTTGTGGCCTATGCCTCTAGACAGCTTAAGCCCTATGAAAAATATTACCCTACCCATAATCTTGAGTTAGCAGTTGTTGTGTTTGCCTTAAAGATTTGGAGGCACTGCTTGTATATGGTGCATGTTGATGTGTTCACAGATCATAAAAGCTTGCAGTATGTATTCTCACAGAAGGATTTGAATCTGCTTCAAAGGAGGTAGTTAAAATTATTGAAAGATTATGATATGAGTGTTTTGTACCATCCAAGCAAGGCCCATGTAATGGCAGATGTCCTAAGTAGAATGTGTATGGGTAGTGTTGCTCATGTTGAAAGTGATAAGAAGAAGTTAGTTAGATAAGTTCATCAACTTTCCAGATTAGGTGTTCATTTGGTTGATTTAATTGAGGGTAGTGTTTGGGTTCAGAATAGTTCGAAAGCTTCTTTGATTGCCGAAGTGAAAGAAAAGAAAGATAGGGATCCTAGTCTAGTGAAACTGAAGGACTCAATCAGAGATCATAAAGTAGAGGTTTTCTCCCAAGGGGAAGATGGGGTGTTGCGTTGCTAGGGTAGATTGTGTGTTCTGTGTGTTGATGAGTTAAGACAGAGAATTCTTGCAGAAGCACATGGTGCGTATTACTCATTCATCCAGGGGCCACAAAGATGTACCGCAATTTGTGGGAAATCTAAGTGCTCCACTTGTCAGCAGGTTAAGATTGAACATCAGAATCCTAGTGGAAGGAAGTGAACATATATTTGGTGACAGGCTTGCCTCGTACTCGTCACCAGCATGATTCAATTTGGGTCATTGTGGATAGGATGACCAAATCAGCCCATTTCTTGCCAGTCCATACTTTCTTTTCAGCCAAGGACTATGCCAAGCTCTATCTTAGAGAGTTGGTTAGGTTGCATGGTGTTTCGTTATCTATCATCTCAGATAGAGGTACTCAATTTACCACTTACTTTTGGAAATCTTTTCAAAAGTGTCTTGGTACTCAAGCTTACCTCAGTACAACCTCCCACCCTCAAACAGATGATCAGATAAAAAGGACCATTTAGACCCTTGAGGATATATTGAGAGCATGTGTAGTTGACTTTAAGGGCAGTTGGGATGATCACTTGCCTTTAATTGAATTCGCATATAATAATAACTATTATTTCAGTATTCAGATGACTCCGCTTAAGGCTCTATATGAAAAGAGATGTAGATCTCCAATTGGTTGGTTTGAAGTATGAGAAACCGCGGTAATAGGGTCTGACTTGGTGTTTGATGCTTTTGAGAAAGTACATTTGATCGAGTAAAGGCTTAAGTCAGCCCAGAGCAGATAGAAATCATATGCAGACATGATAAATAAAGATATTAAGTTTGAGGAATTTTATATATTTAAAAATCTCTCCCATGAAGGGAGTGAAGAGGTTTGGTAAGAAGGGGAAACTTAGTCCCCGGTATGTTGGCCCTTATAAGATTTTAAGCCATTTTAGAAAGGTGGCTTATGAGATTGAGTTGCCTACAGACTTAGAATCAGTGCACCCAGTATATTATATCTCTTTGTTGAAGAAGTGTATTAGTGACCCAGCTACAGTTGTTCCCTTAGAAAGCATAGATGTTCAGAACAGCCTTTTCTACGAGGAAATTCCAGTCAAAATTCTTGATCGACAAGTTCGTAGAACAAAAAAGTTTCCCTAGACAAAGTTCTTTGGCAGAATCATTCTATTGAAAGAGCCACTTGGGAAGTAGAATTAGATATGCGGATCAAGTACCCTCATCTTTTCTCTGCAAACTCAGACTCAACTTAAGGTAACAATCTTCTTAGAATCTCTCTTTTCCATGCGCAGTTTCAACTGCATATCATTCGCATGTCAGTCATGCATTCACAGAACTAGTTCAATCATGTTATCATGTTTTTATCACGTATATTCAACATGTAATCTCAGTTTCTCACTGTTTTCAGCTTAACTAGTCTCATTCGAGGATGTGTGATCCCAAGGGTGAGATATTGTAATACCCTAAAAATCCAAACCAATGTTAGCGCCATGTTTCAAGCTCATTTATAGTACATTATCATTCTTTGATAGTTTTATGAGTTAGATTGAGGTATATTACGACCCCATATATCTCCCAGCTATTAGACGAATCAAAATAATCCTTATCGATTGAAATTTTGATAAGAATGTTACTTTAGTCAACTTCAAGCGAGAATATCTTTTATTATACTCATAATTTCCATCTTTAGACCCACCAAGTTGTAGGAAATTGAATTATCTTTTCAATGATATAAATTTCGCCCAAATTTGATACTCAAGTGAGAAGTTATGACACTTTTAGTGCAAAACAGTAGCCCAATGCGATAAAGCCGCATCAAGGTGATGGCCAATTTCACACTCATCATTTTCCAGTGTGTCACCATTATTTGCACCGTGTCGCGCCAAGGGTCCATTTCGTAATTGTCCATTTTCCATAGGGGCACTGTGTCGTGCCAAGGTCCCAATTTGCAGTTGTCCGTTCCAGAGGTGCAACGCAATGGCACTGCATTGCGCCATTAGGGAAAATGGGGATTGTCAGCTTTCACGTGGCTCGACGCGATTGCACCGCGTCACACTGGGTGTCAAAATTGGGATTTTCATTTTTCACAATTTAAATTCCAGGGACTATTTGGTCTTTTCCCATAGCTCCAAATCCGTCCAAACAGGGGATTTAAGTCCCAATAGAACATTATTTGCTCATTATTTCACAAATTACTCAAATTAAAGTAGCCCTCTTTCAATAACAAAAATCCTAGCCTTCAAAATTTAAGATCAAATCTCAAGAATTCACCATCAATTCTCACGAATTCATTAATCCAGGCATGTTAAGTGTTCATTCATGGGTCCCTTTCACCCACGGAGTCCAAGTATCCAAATTTAAATTTAAAGTTGTGATCTTTACAAGTTATCATGATTTTAAATTGTGATTTTAAGCATGAATCTCCATGAATCTTGACTTTATACCATGCTTACATGAAATTATTGTTGTTTATCAAACCCTACATATTTTAATATTATTATTCACTATTTTAAATCATGATTAAGTGTTATTGATGTCAAAATTATGCTATTACTCTAAGTTTTATACTATTCCCATGATTAACTTAAACTATGAATACCAAGTGTTTGATGAAATATTAATAAATGTTTTCATATTATGTCCCCAAAGTTTTGTACTATTTTACTATTAATGCTATCGAGTCCTGGGGGTTATGAATACCTGAAACCATAGTTGTTTACTTATTCTCAGTATCTTCAGACTAGTTTCAGAATATGTTCTGAGCATTATCACTTCAGTCATTTATCATAATCAGATAATCTCATAATAGTTCAGTACTTCGAGTAGTTTAGTTGGGAGTAGGATTTAGCACTGAGCGAACCTAAGGATGTGGGCTCACTTACCAGTTGAGGGTACAACCTTTAGTAGCAGTCCCTGCTTTCCAAAACTATCTAGCCTGCATAGGTTGAGATGTTAACCTGTCAGTCGAAGGTTGATCTTATTAGGGCCCTACTAGATGAGGGTGTCCCTTAGTCCTTTAGGACAATACTTTAGTAGATCCACACAGGTAGTGTTTGCACTCGTGGCATAGTGATGACACCCTTCTAACTAGGGTCATAGGTTGGATCCCAAATTTGCTCATTGGGGCATGTCGGTTAGATTATAACTCCCACAGTTTTATTCCAGTCATTAGTTTAGTGATTCAGTTTCAGATTTGCTTGACCACAGCATACAGATATCAGTATTCAGTATTTTAGATTTCAGATTATATTCAGAATATGTTTTATGTTTGGTCATGCATTTTCAACACTTACAGTTTCCATGTATTCTATTCAGTATGTCATGCTATATATATTCAGTCAGTTATTATTCATGCATATGAAACCATGCATATCAGCCTACCTTATTTAGCATACCAATACATTCAAAGCACTGATCGCATACTCTTTTCTTGCGCTATGATGTATCATATCATAGGTTCGGACACTCGATTCTAAGATCGTGCATAGACCTTCAAGATTACTCGATTCTAGGATCGTGCATAGACCTTCAAGATTATCATTCGTAGCAGTGGTGAGTTCTCATATTTTGAGGACAAATTATATTTACTTTCATGTTTTCAGTTTGGTAGTTAGTTGGAGTTAGTTGGGGCCAGTTTTGTCAACTCTCATTCAGTCAGTTTAGAGGCTTTCAAAAAGTTTGTCAGTTCTTAGATTTCAGTTGTTATTGTCAGATGTTTTATCAGTATTATCAGTTTTGTTTATAGATTTTATCAGATTTATTACTTAAAACCTTATGGCATTTCTAGTTAAATTTTGTATATGACCTTTTGCTATTAGGTTTACTCAGTGCTTTCATCAGGTACCAACTCATGGGTTAGCTTGTGGTCCCTTAGGACTGTAAACACCATGTGGCACCCAAGGGTATACTCTCGGGGTATTACAATATTTAAATATGATTGTATTATTTTTTGCTTTAAGTAATCCATTCACTAATTTAGTGGCAGTCTTCCCTATAAGTTTCATAGCTTGTTGGTCCTAAATCAATAAAGTAATAAAGCCAAACTCTGCAAGATCTGTTATTTTAAAGAATAATTTATACCTGCAAGGGATGTTTGAGCAAAAAATTCATTTTTTTGTAATTATAATTTACTTTAACCATGATTTTTCTAAACCCTGTGAATTGCAAGACTCTCAAGACTTTCGCATATTTTACAGTAAAATTTACTGTCAAATTCATCAATCTTCCTATAGCAATACTTATAACTCAGGTATGACCATTTTTATCAAGGTTTATATGTTATCTGGTTGCAGCAATGTAGAAGGTCCCTTTCTATATTTATTAAAAAATAGCATGGTTAAAAAAATATCCACTTGTAAAACTATAATTTAATATTGAACTAAATGTATAGTGTTACTCACATCCATGAACTCAATTAACTGCTTGATAGTTTTAATTACAACCGCTCCAGAAGCCAACTCATTCAAAATAGAATAGCTATGTTGAGAGGATAATTGACTAATCCTCTTGAATTTTTCTCTACGCACATCTTTCATTCTACATGTATTGAAGTTTGTTAAAATATCTATCATATAATAAATTCTCTAGGTTACTAAAAAAATAGAGATGAAGGATATAGGAGTATATAAAAACCTGAAAATAAAATCTGCAACTTCAGGCAGTTCGAATTACTCCATAGTTTTGAAGCCGTCCAAAAATTATGTACAAAGAATTTTTCTACATTTGTGTCTATATATAAAATCAAATGCGGATAGATACACTTTACATAAAATTTTAAAATGTACATTGTTAGTTGAAAATCGTTAAATTTGTGTGCCAATGTGAGTTGCATAACCACAATGACAGGCTTATTAGTAGATCTGTCCAAGTGTAGATGAATTTGTTCAATAAATTCTGCACAGAAAGTACCTTTAATTATGTTATTCCTTCATTAAAAATACACAATTTAATCATATAAAAATGAAAAAATTTGAAATATAATCATGAAATTTTTTGGGTTTGAAATTTGCAGTTATCTTCAAAGACGTGTGACCAATGACAACTGATTTACATATGAGGTATGAGTTAAGATATAACATGTATCCTTTTTCTTTAGTTAAAATTCTAAGAAAACAAAACTCTCCCTAAAGTCTCTTAAGGAAGCTAGCAGACGGGAGAAGATAAATGTTTAAAAGGCAAGAACATGCAATAATAACAAACTGATTCCCATAGAATTTATGTCAATTTTTCAAGATTAACCTTTCACGTGTAACTTAATTTCATCTATTTTAGGTTGCTGATATTTCTAATGTCAAACTATCCCCGATTGCATTGATATTTTCAAACTAAAATAATGTGTTGCTATTACATGGATTTGATATATTTTTTCCTGAGACAAAAAGATTCCAGTTGAACCATATGATTTGTTTATCAAAGTAGGTTTAATGATGCTATTTCATAGAAAATGTATAATTTAATCATATTAAAATAAGAAAAACTTGAAATATATCAAGTTGACTGGAGAATATGAATGTTTAAAGGTAAGAATACCCAATAATAATATACTGATTTTCATAGACTCTGTGTCAATTTTTCAAAGCTGATTTTCACGTATAAATTAATCAAAATTTTAGGTTGATGATATTTTTAATGTCAAACTATCCCTAGTTGCATTGATATTTTCAATCTAGAATAGTGTGTTGCTATTACATGAATTTTCTATATTTTTTCCCATGATAAAAAGATTTCAGTTGAACCATATGATTTATTTATGAAAGTAGGTTTAATTATGTTATTACTTCATAGAAAATACATAATTTAATAATATCAAAAATGAAAAAAATTAAAATATATCATTGAGTATAATTATATATACAATATTACTCATAATCCTGGAATTCCACATTCATAAAAGCATTGGACTTATCACCTTGTTTGTATTCTTGAACAGGTCCATAAGCAACGATCTCTCCTATATCTATAATACTAGTGATAATGGCCGCCTTCGCGCGGTTAGAAATAACAGAAGTAAATTTATATTAATAATACATATTGTCGGAGATTAAAATAAATAAAATTATTTATTTTTATCTTACACCTGTGATAATTAATTATATATAGTTAATTAAATTACAAATTCTTCCTTGTATTTATGTATTTTGTTGGATAATAGAATTTTTGTTTCTCTATAATTTTCTTTTATATATTTAAATGAAATAAAGATGAGATAAGAATTTAAAAAAATTATGATCATTGTACACAAATTAAAAGAAAAAATTTTAGTTTTTGTTTTGTACTTCATAATTAGTTATGTCAACTATTATTTCATAATTATATTTTAGTGATAGTTCTAGTGATCTATAGTTTAAAGAATTTGATATTATAAAAATTAGCATTTCTTCGAGTTTGAAAGTTCTATCTTAGCAAGAAAGATAGCAAGTTCTATTTCATTAAGAAAGGAGCTATAAATAACAAATATTGTTATCTTTCAACCTTTCATTGTTGATTGTAGCTCACGTAAGAAGGACATCCCTTCCCCCGCTCATTTGAGAAGTTTAGAAAAGTTAGATAATGTTAAAAAAATACTTTAAAAATTGTGCAATATTTAGAAGAAAACATAACAATGCCATTAGTAGCTATCTACTTCTCTTTCATCCTCTTCCATAGTTACAAAGTTGGGTCTATGTGTTTTATGCACCACGTCCATGGAACTAATGAAATAAACTACATAAAACTTTAAAAAAGACAAAGCACTCTATGTGACATAAAAGGATATCAACACAAATAAAGTCTCCCCTTTTAATGAAAGGATATCTAACTTCATGTACATCATTCCTTTTATTAAAGATATAAAATAAAATAAAAAGAAAGAAAGTAAACAAAAGAGAAAAAAGAAATAACACACCATGAGATCCCAAAATTATATGAAAATATACTGAAATATAAATAGGCAGGACAAATGAATTGTGCACTTAATTATGAGTGATTAATTATATTTAAAAAAAAAAAACTATTTTGGCATACTATATAAATGAGTATTGATACTATGTGGATGAAACGATGATATAATTAGATTTTATTGAACATAGTAGATAACTCTTTTAGATTATATTTAATTAGTCTTTAGACACGTACATTGTACGTGTGTTTCACGTAGTAAATTTTTATAGATTCATAAAAACGATTAAAATTTTAAAAAAATATGTGTGCAATGAGAAATGCAATGCACCAACTATAAATAAATCTTTATAAGTATGATAAAAAGCATCAAAAAAGGGGTGTATTTGAATGTTTAAAATTAATTCATAATTTTAACCAACAAATGTAAATTATGAACTTTATTTAGTTATTAGCAAACCTTCAATAAAGTAAAAAATGACAAATTTGAGCCAAAATGAAAATATAGATTTACTGCAATTAAAAATTTATAAGAACTTAAATTAAAGAAGTTTAATGAGAAAAAAATAAAAGAAAATAACACAAAAGGAACCAAAAAAGGATAAAGGGGTCGAGCAGTTAAGAGACTTAGCACACATTGAACTTGTATTAAAAAACTGAAAGAGTAAACAAATCTTTATATGATAAATAACAATTGTTTCATTATAATTGATATTTATATTCATTATATTTTAAAACTTTATGACTTTAAATGTAAAAAAAATAAATGTACTAGAAAATATAACCATTTTTGTAGCAGCCTAAAGACACATATGACCATTTGAATAGATTAATATTTATAATTTTTCATCCAAATTTATATTAGTTTCATTAAATACTTTATTTAATATTTAGTCTAATATGATATGATTACTATCTATATTTAATTCGTATTTTATGATATTTTAATTTAACATAGGAGTAAAATAAAAATCTAACTTTACACTTTAAAACTTACATCATTAATTGACAATAAAAGTAAAGAAAACACCATTCTAAATTCAACATTTAAGAAAGAGAAGTAAAAAATATAATAGAAAAAAAATATAAATCAATGATAAAAATAAAGAAATCCTAGCTTTGAAGAGTGTCATCTCATCTTCCACTTTCTCTTTAATTGAGCAATGAATGTGGACAAAAATTTATTGATCATTAAAGAATTATTCTTTTTGATCTTTTTTCACTATTTTTCTTCTTTTCATTATTCACTCTAATTCTCTTGATTTTTTATTTTTATTTTTAATTTAAAACTCAATTTTTACATTTAAAATTTCTAATCGAACATTTTTTCTCTTAAAGAGTAAAAAACAAATCTGCCATGTTGTGAGACTTTTGTCAGGTTATTTTGGCAATAGATTCTTTATACAAATGAATTATATGTATTTTGGCAATCCCATAATTCCTATTGATAATGAGCAAGAATTGAATTGCCACACTGGAAAAACACCAAAAAATTTCTTTTACAGTCAAACTTTTTCTAGTAACAATTATAGAATTACCTATAGATATTTTCAGTTGAAGTTGTCAGTTTCATGTTGTCTAGTGACTGGTATTGGTATCTCGTGGAATAGTAATATGCTTAATGCAACTTTCTAGGGAAAGTTACAAATGAGCTATTGTGGTTTTCCTTATGATCCATTTTTTGGCAGGGCTCTCTTCAAATATATTAGACCTGATGTTCAGCATTTATATGGTAGGAATTAAGTTAGGCGTTGTATTACTTGTATTCGTCATAAGTAATAACCAAAATGTTTCGTCTTTCAGGTACTGGTTATGTCTCCGGCTATAATACTTACTGCTTTGAGGCACAACTTTTTACAAATAGACGTGCACAAAGTTTATAATCTTTGATGAGTGCTGCAATGCACTATGGGTTCATCCCTTTGCCAGTATAATGAGGGTACGCAGTTTGTACGAAAGATTGAATTTTCTGTGCAACAGTTTGTGCTGATTGTTGATTATATTTTCTGAAGGGCAATTTCTTCACCTGGACATATTACTCTGTCCATCTTCAAAAATAATTAACACATTTGGTCATCACATAACCAAAGCAAATATGAAGAGGTCATTATGATGGAGTTCGGTATATAAGTATGTTCACTGAAATGAGTTGATATATTGTCAAATACAATAAGTTTATGTTGAGTTATCACTTGGAAATACTTACATGCTAGAAAAGAGAACTTGTATATAATTACACACGAAATAGTTATCAAAAACTGCTTGAGCATGACTTAGTATGGTGCTTGAACGATTCTTGTCTTAAAAGGATTAATTTTCTTTCAGGAATTTTATCATCACCAGTTAACCCATGAGCGTGCACAACTTTCAAGAATATTTGGGATGCCCGCTTCCCTAACAAAGACTAAAGGTTAACGGGATTTGATCTTATAGCTTTGGGCATCTTCTGAGATGTTTCTACATCATACTATTTATAAACTGGTTATCTTTTTATGGATTCTTATGTTCATACTTTTTATGAAAATTATAGCTCAACAGATAGTTATTGGAAAGATTCGTGACCTCGAGGTATTATGAATTCCAATATTTTAAAATTAATTTTCTCTCATTTGTCTACTTCCGTCATACACTCTACTTAAATATAGTTTAGAGAAGAGAACTGTCCAAGAATTAACCTTTTATCTTTTGGATGTTTGTTATCAGAACATTTCATGATTGACATAGTTTAATTTCATGCTTAGAGTTGCACTTATTTCTTGGTGACATATCATTTTTATAAGCAGAAAGTGATAAACACACATTTAGATATGTATATTCAGTTTCTCTTATTGTGATCTCCCTTTGCAAATGAAGGTATAAATGTGTAGCAGTGAATATATTCTGGCAGAGTACATCTCATTTTCAAATCCACAGCTAAAGATATATAAACATGTGGATATTCCTTGCACGTTGTTTCCTAGTTTAGCTCGTGACATGAAAAGGTTGAAAGAAAAGGTAAACATCAATTCTTTACCTCATGACCTGGAAAGGTCGAAAGCAAACCTTTTATCTTGCCATGAAGATTTTTTTCTTTCTATTAATTATCAGTTAGCTTATAGTGCCACTTTCCTTATTTGTAGTAGTTGTGTGCAATCAGAATAACTGAAAGTGCCTTGAAAGAATATTCTTCTAACTAAACTTTAATTTATCCTTAAAATAGTGGTTGGAACAATCATATTGTGTCTTGTTCAACATATTGGTCAGACATTTTTTCTCCTCCAATTTTAGTTGTTTTAACTTCTCTTATTATTGCAGCATGAATGTTCGATTTTAAGACTCAAATCTGTCTGACATGATTGCTGGATCTTCAAGAAGAAGATTATCAAAACTCTATTCGGCTTTCTTATTTTGTTTGAGTGAGATGGGTGCTTGGCTGGATTTTGAGTTAAATTTTGTTCCTTGCTAGTATAAAAATAAAATAATATAATGTTTGTTCTTCATCATTTTTCCACCATAACTTTGTGTTGAATCAGGCAACTGAGTTCTTTTCCGTGATGAAACTAACTTCTTTTCTTGGGGAGAATTAGATGTATGTGTTCAGAATATTGTAAGAGATTTCAATTCAGATTCATCTAAGATTTTCTTGGCTCGCTGACCTTCTGGTATCGTAGTTAGCAACATCTATTTTCTTTTATCCTTGAGCTGTAAAATTGTTTCTTGATTTCTTTTTTCTATCTGTGTGTCACTTTCTCTTCCCTGTAAAC
>NC_061115.1:85436306-85443347 GCF_002878395.1 Capsicum annuum | reverse complement strand
TAAACACAAGGCCACATTGGTCAATTGGTGGTGATATTCAAGGTGATATGGATGTTGGATATGTGTTATCCAAAGCTAATTGTCTTCTAGAGTTTCTTTTCGATTATATGTGAGAGTGGTTAGTTATTGAATATACTAATTAGTCAAAAACTTTAATGTCATTCAATCTGAGCCACGTTTGAAACTGCTTTAGATTGGCTATACTTGAATTTTCCAGGAATTGAGCGTCCTCGGAAGCTTTCAAGTGGTACTTCCCAATTAAATGAATGTAATGATGAAAACAATCATGGTTAATTTTCAAAATTGGCGATAGTGAGAAGTTTTGTGTTAGGAAAAAAGAAGTTAAGTTCGTGATCACTTGAATTTTTGCAGGTTCTATTGGTATTATATCAACTGCTCGAGAAGATTGGGTTCCTTCCGCAGATTCATCAGTGGCTGAAGTCAAAGATGAGAGAATACCTAAAGTTTCAGTTACGCCGAAGGGTTAAAATGATAGTAAATCTCTACATACAGTTGAACATGCACAAGCTGATTGGATCTGTCAATACATGGAACAACGGGAAGAGGTACTTATACAGTTCTGCTTCATGCTTCTAGTTTGATTGACAGGTACAATAGGTTCTGTGGTGCAAGTACTGCACTGTATTCGATTTCAGCCTTCGGGAATTATCTGCTTACAGTTGAACTAAAAGGTAACTGAGAAAGGTTCTTTGGTCACTTTGTAAATAACCTTGATAACTGCAAATAAATCCGGTTAACAAAACTTAGATCATAATCTAAAGGCCTATAAACACAACGAGCCTCGTGTACAAAATACAGATAAAATACATCTACTGAAATCTATTGAATTAGTTCCAAGAACACATTGGATTTGTGAGTGCTAACTAATTTGACTAATTTGAATTATGTTTAAGCTTATAAATTGAATAACATACCATCAAAAGCTTTCAATTCTCGGTGATCTTGAATTGAATCAATATCATGAATAACAATATATGAACTACCATAATCATAAAAATGCTTCTTACTCAAGAAGGACTATTATAGATCTCTTTTCCACATGTAACGAAGCAGTTAAGTTGAGTTGAGAAATACAATATAATATAATATGAATCATTATGTAACAACCGTGCAAAATAAATAAAGTTACGAGGAAAAATTTCAAATAAAAGAAAACATAGGCTTTATTATTATTGAAACAGGGGGTGGGATACCGTGGAACTGTTGTATTAGGCAGAGTAATCCTGTGGTCCATAAGGTTTAAACCACCTAGCCAAAAGACCTTTTTTTTTGGGGGGTGGTGGGGTGGTGGTGGTGGTGGTGGTTTGTCCCATGGCCTTGCAGAGTTGGTCATTGAGCTAAATATGCAATGCACCTATGCATGATCTCCTATATTCCCATAAGAATATCTCTTCTTGTGTTTATCCAATTCTCTGATGTCTTTCTCCAGGACATCGATGTTAGGTAACTTAAATTTTCATCAAGAAGCTCTGCCAACCGTCGACAACTCATTTTCGAGGTGAATAGGTTAGCTAAGCTTTTAGAGAATCCAAAGTTTATTCTTTGTCCAGCTTCCACCTAGCTAAAGCCAATAGCTGTAAAGCCACTGATCTTGATAAGAAGATGTGCTCTGCTATCTCAGCAGCTCCCATGTATTTAGCTAGTATATGTTTTAGTTTAATCCATTCTGTCCTAGTCCCATAATATAGAAAAAAATCACTTTTTTTTCTGATGTCACAACTTTTATTTCTTCAACATATCGTGTGACTGAGTTTTCTAGTTCTCTTTAGAAATTATATTGCTTTAGTTATCCTGGAAAAAGTTATTGTGAGGTAGAAAGAGTAAATTATTGGCTGACTTCATATTTTGGTTATCCTAGTTATCAGCCTGAGAATCATTTGATTAGGCCATCTTTTAACTTAGCATGGTGCTTTGTAAGTTGAACTTTGCACCATATTTGTCACTGCAACACTAATCTAGCTTTTTAGCAAGGTGGATTGTTGTACCATGTACTTGCTAATCTTAGCTAGCAGTTGTAAATATACATTTTCTTAATGACTCTAATCTTAAAGCATCACAACAATAATCTAGCTTCTACATAGTACTCTTTCAAAAGCTTCAAGATGATCATAATTGTATACTTACAATGTTCAACTCAACAATGCCATTATAGAAACTTGTATTGAAATAGATCCTTTGGAATACCGAGAGTTGCTTTATTTATTGAGTGCCAAAAAATTATATGAAATAGTTATTGTAGCAAAAAATCATCAACAACTAATAAATTAAAATACGATAAGAGAATCATAAAATTACTTATAAATTGTTGAAAAATTATCATAACATTTAGTCCATAATAAAATCAATGCTGAAAATAGAAAAAATTACATCCCGCAGAATGTATCTTATTCAAGTCTCCTAAATGATCTGCGACACATGTTATTTTCTTTTTTTTTATGACTTTTTTTTATTGCTGGAGAGTTGTGCACCGGGATCTTCATCAACATCTATCACAGATGATTCACTCTTAGGTCTGCTTCTCTTTGCAGGAGTATTTGAAGCAGAGTTCACTTCATTCTCAGCTGAAGAATCCTAAAATTTCAATAAAATGAAATTTGTCAAAATCAGGCATATTTATGAACTTTAACAAATGATTAATATATCTTCATATAAGTGTCTAACGAAATCACCATTAAATCATTGTCTATAGGTGCGAGTTGTTCATGATTGAAATCTGGATACTGTGAAATAAAAATAATAATATCAACAACAATTTATATTCAAAGTTAGTTTATTGTAACATAAACCAAAAAATTTTAATTTTTCTGAAAGTAATGTATGTGAACATACATTACATGCTTCTTCACTCGGATGGGGATGATATTGCTTGAGGAGATCCTTATTATCACTAAATTTAAGAATAGTATAAACTTCATCATGTTGATCTATACTGTCTTTCTTGACTGCCACTTTAAACATGACCTCTCTATCCAAAATGTTATCCAACTCCAATGGATATAAAGATACACCAACATTCTAAAATAAATAGTGATATTAGAAAAGATTAAACAAATATATTCAAATATGATTTTGTTAATTTTTACCTCAAGTAATCCATTCACTAATTTAGTGGTAGTCTTTCCTGTAAGTTTTATAGCATGTTGGTGTAAGTTTTATAGGATGTTGGTGCCAGAGCAATAAGACTCTGCAAGATGTTTTACTTTCAAGAATAATTTATACTTGCAAAGGAAGTTTGAGCAAAATTTTTTATTTTTTATAATTATTATTTAATTTAATCATGATTTTTCTAAACCCTGTGAATTGCAAAACTCTCAAGACTTTCACACGTTTTACAGTAAAATTTATTGCCAAGTTAATCAATCTTCCTACTGCAATACTTATAGCTCAGGTATGACCATTTTTATCAAGGTTTATATGTAATATGGTTGCAGCAATGTAGAAGCTCCATTTGTATATTTATTAAAAAATAGCATGGTTAAAACAATAGCCACTTGTCACACTATAATTTAATATTGAAATAAATGAATTGTGTTACTCACGTCCATGAACTCAATTAACTACTTGGTAGTTTTAAGTACAGCCGCTTCAGAAGCAAACTCAACCGAATTAGAATAGCTATGTTGAGAGGATAGTTGACTAATCCTCTCAGATTTATCTCCACGTAAATCTTTCATTCTACATGTATTGAAGTTTGTTAAAATATCTATCATATAATAACTTCTCTAGGTAACTAAAAGAATAGAGATAGAGAATGTAGGAGTATGTATAAACCTGGAAATAAAATCTGCCACTTTAGGCAGTTCAGAATTAATCCATAGTTTTGAAGTAGTCCAAAACTTATGTATAGAGAATTTCCTACATTTGTGTATATATATGTAATCAAATGCGGATAGATATACTTTACGTAAATTTTTAAAATGTACATCGTTAGTTGAAAATCATTAAACTTGTGTGCCAGTATGAGTTGCATAACAACAATGCCAGGCTTATCAGTAGATCCATCCCAGTGTAGACGAATCTGTTCAATAAATTCCTTCCAGAAAGTAGCTTTAATTATGCTATTCCTTCATTAAAAAAATACACAATTTAATCATATAAAAAATAAAAAAACTTGAAATATAATCATGAAATTTTTTGGGTTTGAAATTTACAGTTATCTTAAAGACGCGTGGCCAATGACAGCTGATTTACATATGAGGTATGAGTTAAGATATAACATGTTTCCTTTTTCTTTAATTTAAATTCTGAGAGAGAAAAAACTCTCCCTAAAGTCTCCTGAGGAAGCCAGCTGACGGGAGAAGATAAATGTTTAAAAGGTAATAACATACAATAATAAGAGACTGGTTCCCATAAAATTTCAATTTTTCAGGACTGACCTTTCACGTGTAACTTAATTTCATCTACTTTAGGTTGCTGATATTTCTAATGTCAAACTATCCCTGATTGCATTGATATTTTAAATCTAAGATAGTGTGTTGCTATTACATGGATTTGATATATTTTTTCCAGATATAAAAAAATTCCAGTTGAGCCATATGATTTGTTTATGAAAGTAGTTTAATGATGCTATCACTTCATAGAAAATGTTTAATTTAATCATATTAAGATGAAAAAAAAAACTTGAAATATATCAAGTTGACTGGAGAAGGTGAATGTTTAAAGGTAAGAATACGCACTAATAACAGACTGATTTTCATAGACTTTGTGTCAATTTTTCAGAGCTGATTTTCACGTATAAATTAATCAAAATTTTAGGTTGATGATATTTTTAATGTCAAACTATCCCTATTTGCATTGATATTTTCAATCTAGAATAATATGTTACTATTACTTGAATTTGCTATATTTTTTCCCGAAATAAAAAGATTTCAGTTGAACCATATGGTTTGTTTATCAAAGTAGGTTTAATTATGATATTACTTCATAGAAAATGAATAATTTAATCATATTAAAAATGAAAAAAATTAAAATATATCAATGAGTATAATTATATATACAATCTTACTCATAATCTTGAAGTTCCATATTCATAAAAGCACTGGATTTATCACCGTATTTTTATTCTTGAACAGGTTCATAAGCAACGATCTCTCCTACAATATCTATCCAATTTTTTTTTTTAAAATACTTAGCATGACATTTAATTTGCGAGGCATTCAAACTGAAAAATTTGTGTAAAGAATAATTACCGAGAAGCTTAGTCTCATCAATATCGACTTGGTTTATCAAATGATCAAATAGATGAAAATTAAACAAAGTTTGGTCAAAGCATGAATCAACTAGTTTTCTATGAATGAACATCAATTTTATTTTGTTATCATTGGTCGAGACTTTTGACTTGTTTGGTACTGCAATGAAATTTTTCATAGAATATAACTCTAGTTCTTTTATTTTCGATATGAACTTAGGGATAACGGAAACTCCAATGGATGCCTGAATACGATCACCTTATAAAAAAATCAAGACATAGAAGTGTCATATGGTTTTTAAAAGAAAAAAGAAGAAACATTATAGGAAAATAGACAATGAAGTACTTATACCGTGTCATCCTTCAAAAGAATTTCTAGTAATAGTATCTTATTGGGATTTTCATGTTCTGAAACATGCCACAACCACACTATACGAATCTTTAAATTCCATTGCATCTTAGTATTTGATATCTTACTTATAGAGTCGATTTTAGCTGACATATTTTGATAGATATTGAATAGTATTTTTTTATGATGATATTGAAATGCATCGATGTATATTTATAGTATTGTTGTAGCTTTTGAATTACAAAGATAATAATAAAAGGGTTGAGATAACATTATTCAAAATTCAAATTCAAATTAATTCTTGATAAATACTATGAGTTTAGATAAAATTAAAACCCTAAAGTTATAGAGTTAGTTATAGTTAGTAAATTTCAAAATTGTTATCTGGTTAAAATATATTTTTAGTTTCTTAAAGTTAGGGTTATTTGGGTTAGAAAGCTTTTATAACTTGCTGAAAGTTATGCCTCTTTTTACTTCCAAAAGACATCAATTAACTTTTAGCGCTTAGTTAGGACCTTTTTTTTCCTCCTTTATTTTCAAATTCAAATTTAAAAAAATAAACTTTTTATAACTTTCAAAAAGTTACTCACTCATCTTTTTATGTCTATCTTTTGGATTGGAAAAATTCATCAATTAATTTTTAGAGTTTAGTTAGGACCCTCTTTTTCCCTCCTTTATTTTTAAATTTAAATTTAAATTTTTAATATTCTTTAATCCAAAATTTCTAAAAGTTTTTTATGACTTCCTGAAAGTTACTCAGGCCTCTTTTTACGTCTATCTTTTGGGTTGAAAAGATTCATCACTTAATTTTTAAAGCTTAGTTGGGACTCTTTTTTTCCCTCCTTAATTTTCGAATTCAATTTTTAATATTCTTTAATACAAAATTTTTATTACAACACTTAATAGTGGTGTCCTAAGAATTGCCACGTGGCTTACCAATAGCTTGCCACGTGGTTTCTTCTTGTGCTTCGTTCTTTGCTTTATAATATATATAGATATAGATTTTAGCAGACATTTTTTTGATAGATATTGAATTGTACTTTTTTTTCTGATGAAGATATTGAAATATATCGATATATATTTATAGTATTGTTGTAGTTTTTTTAATTACAGAGATAATAATAAAAGAGTTGAGATAACATTATTCAAAATTTAAATTCAAATTAATTAGAGTTTAGATAAAATTAAAACTCTAAAGTTAGAGTTAGTTATAGTTTTATCTGGTTAAAATATCTTTTTAGTTGTTTAAAGTTAGGGGTATTTGGGTTAAAAGGTTTTTTATATCTTGATGGAAGTTACGTCTCTTTTTACTTCCAAAAGGCATCAATTAATTTTAGAACTTAGTTAGGACTTTTTTTCCTCCTTTATTTTCAAATTCAAATTTTTAAGAAGTTTTTTATAACTTCTAGAAAGTTACTCACGCCTCTTTTATGTCTATCTTTTGGGTTGAAAAGATTCGTCAGTTAATATTTGGAGTTTAGTT